>NW_006263671.1:129339-136760 GCF_000469605.1 Apis dorsata | reverse complement strand
ATTAAAAATAAAAAAATAACTTATTAAAATATATAAATATAAATATATAAAATATACATACATTTATTTCATAATTGTTTCTGATGTATCATCTTTCTAATATGACATTGTTATTTATTGTTCCAAAATAAACATATACATAGAAAGATATTTTATAGCATTAATTTCATATCAATTTCATTCTTTTTATCATTGTTTTCATAATCTGAAATAAAAAATATATTAAATATATTCTTTTGAACAATGATTTCCATATGTTTATGAATATCAAGAAAATAAATATCAAGAAATAAATAAAATTATTATAAATTATTAAATTAATAATTATATTATTTTTTTAATATAATAATAAACAAATTAAAATAAATATTTATGCAAAAATATAAATATTTTTTTTAAACGTATTTGATATTTATTATATGCTTCAATTATAATCGAAATGAAAAATACGTACGAAGTGATCTATAAAACTGATCGTAAAAGTTATGAAAGATATTGATAGTGTTTAATATAATATAAATATTTTATACACATTAATATCAAGAAAACATGTATGATTACATACGTATATAAGTAGATAATTTTCTATCTCATCTAAATGCATGCATATCCATTACTAAATTCGATTGGTTCATTCATATCACGTGCCTTTAAAATCAGTTTTATTATACAAAGTATTTGTATAATAATAACTTAAAATTATACTTTCAAAATAGAAAAATTTTATTTGTAATTATATTATATAATTACAAGTAAAATTGTTTTAAAGTAAATTTAAAATTAATATTATAAAATTATATAAATATAATCATTATATATTTAAATTTTAATCATCATTACTAGAAGAAAATAAAAAATTTAAATTTATATATATATGTATATATTAAGAAAATGTATAGAAGATTCGATATTTATTATTAATATTTTAAGAATATATTTATTAATTTATATCAAGATATTACGAATATATAATAAAATTTAAAAAAACAAATATATATTACATATTTAATCAATAAAAAATATAATACTTATATTTCAAATAATGTTTATAATTATATATATTTATTAGTAATATATATATTTATATATTATATATTCAAAAAGTACATAGAAATACATAGAAAATAATAAAAAATAATGCTATTTTGATAAACAATTAATCGATTTTATCATATTAATATATTCTAAATGTATATTTATCTGTATGAATTAAACGATACAAATAATATATGATAATATAAAATTATAACTCAATACATAATTATTAACTATTCAATTATTAACTATTCTACTATAAGATAATTATTAACGTTCTGAAAAAATATAATCAAATTTTAAACAAAATATTTTAAATATATATACAGTATTTTAAACAGTACTTGAATATTATTAATAAAATAATGATAATACCTTAATAAAATAACAGAAGAATAAAAGAAAAAGAATTCGAAATAAAAAATTTGAAAGAAAATATTTATTTTAAACGATATAATGTTAAGAATTATCAAAAATAATTTTATCATTATTTATTTTAGTTGAACTTGTAACATTCAAGAATTTGTAACGCATGTACATATAGATCATTTACACAAACATTACATTTATATGCAATGCAATGTTTCAACTGACAGAAAAATATATCTTTACGTCATGCATGAATCATATACATATTTTTGTATTTTATGTAATTAAATTGCTTTACCAAACAAAAATCAATAGAAATCTGATTTATAATTATTGATTAATAATAATCTGATTTAATTATAATTATAATAAAAAAATATTTACGTATATCTTCTATAAAATAAATATATAAGTACATATAAAGATTAAATTTCTTTGCATTATTATCGAAATTCATATGTCACTATTATGGAAATATATCTGTCATTATAAATATGAACATGAAACTGTTTTAATATAATTTTTTAAAGTGTGATTAAGAAAATAATAATAATCGATGAAAAAATATTCTGATATTTAATATTAAATTGATGAAAATATATACTATATATTAAATAATAATTAAACTGTTTTTGTATATATTTTTTATAAAAATAAATAAAAAATAAAATCATTATCAAATAAACTATATTAATAACAGTTGATTTATTTTTAATTTTCTCAAAAGAATAATATAACTGCGTAGTAATTTCGTTTCATCAAAATACTTATAGAATTACATTATAATCACGTGATCAATAGATATCTAAATGTATCTAATGTGACTATGTTTTAATTTGCGTATATGTTAGATTAAATATATATTTATATGTATATGTTAGATTAAATATATATTTATATATATATAAAACAATATACACTTATATATTTATTATATATTGTTTGTAGCGTCAATTGGCTGAATTATTAAAATAATATTAATAATATATTAACAATATTAACAATAAAACCGCGCGAAATATCATTTTTGTTTGTCATGATTCAGAATTTCATAGAATCCCAGAGTAGAATATTTGTAACTTAAAAAAATACCAATTCAAGGTCATTTAAAATAGTGCGCCTGAAGTTATAAAAAAAAAATATAACATATGCAATGAATAAAAAATGAGAATAATCATTAATATAGTATCTATTTTTTTTCTTGGAAATCTTAATAATTATATTAACGTTTCGAAGAATGTATACAGTCATATTTATCATGACACTCAACTCAAGAAAAATTAACGTAAGGCTTCGATAGCTTAACAATTGGAAAATGGTGATATTTTTCAGAAGCGCAATATGTTCAACCAATCATATTTAAGATGAATTCTTTGTGACAAATTTTCATCTCTTTTGTTTTATTTAATTAATTTCTATTAATTAATTTCGAAATTTATATTAAATATATAATGTAGAATTTATGTAAATAATGTAGAATTTCAAATATGGATAAAATTTTAATAATTATAAATATGTAAATATATATTTATTGAACATATTTTCGAATGTAATACAAAAAAGTAATATTAAATATTAGAAGAAAAAATTGTTTTTCAATTTATTTATAAAAGAAAGAAAACATACAAATTCTAAATTATGTCTTCTAAATTTTGTATGAAATAATAGTCACGTGGTAAATTATCAAACCAAGCTTGGCAGAGAGGTAAGGGAAAACTACAAAGGCTTGAACGTATATAATCTTCAGCATACATTCCACTATCCAGTTCTGCTTGGACTTCGGACGTGTAAATTGTGCCAAGCTTCCGAAGAGGGAAAGTTTTTGTTTGTTTGGTGCGCTCATTGTATGGGTAAGTTCTCTAATTTAGTTTAATTTCTTTCTTTCTTTTTTTAATTTTTCTATGTTTTGAATAAAAAATTATATTTATTTACAAAATAAAATAATTCGCATATGCATACTTGAAACATCTTGTGTGTCCTAGTTCGGGAGGGAAATACTTTCACTTCTAATATCATATATTTATAATTTAAATTATTATGTTCAATGATAATAAATTATAAACATAATACATTGATATAAGTAATGTGCTATTAAATCAAATAAATATTTAAGCTGATAAATGTAAACATTAATGTTTTGGCGTCATTAGAATTTCATACTTACTATACCATTATTCTTAAATCATATTTAAAATTTGAATTTTTTTTAAAATTATAATAATGTATTATGAATTTAAAAATAAAAAACAAATATATGTTTTTTCTTACGTAATTATTTTCATAATATTAATTAATCTATTTTGATATAGTTTGGAAAATATAAAATATTAAACATTTAATATAGATATTAAATATATTGTTAGAATTGGCAATCTTTTTAATGTTAGTAAATAAAAAATAATATATTAACGCGAATAGTAACATTGAGATGAAAGCATAGTAGACACGTGGCATATTACATATCTATCTGGTCACGTATTGATTCATCATGCGTATATATACCGTCGCCATGTTGGATACTAAGCCAACGACAACTCCGATCCGTTTCTCTACTTTTATTTCACAAATTTTGTCATTCGGAATCATATTAATTCGTGTGCTTAAATAGCAATGGAGATATGGTAAATATATTTATTAATAGAAATAATAATTATAATAAATAAGTTATGAATTATATTGATTAAAAAATATTCTATTCATACTTATGGAAGTACAAAGTAAAGATATTATTTTTTATATATTTTATCTTTTAAAATAAATAATTATTTATTTAAAATTATTAATAATATATATATATATGTTATACATACGTAAAATATATTGATGATAAAAATATATAATTTTATATTTTTAGAGCGAGAGAAGAGTATAAAACACGGAGAGAGCCCTGTGGAGCCAATAAGCAGCTGCAGGGATGAGCATGGCTTTGTGCCAACAGTGGGCCGTTGGGGAAGTGAATGGCCAAGTTGACTCGAGACAGCAGAAACATGGTGCCAGCCACAAGGGCAGGCACGAGGGCCCTGGATCAGGGGTGTGCCGCTACCCTTGCCGGTATGGGCCCATTATGAGGCACCAGCCTTGACCGTTTTAACGGTCGAACAATATGAGGAACTAGCAGGCAGCGTTGAATTAGAAACGCAGCATTTACTGCGTGAGCATCGCTATGATACCATTGGCAATTTCCTTAAGTAATTGTCATAACATATGTTTTATAAGTTTATATTAATATTATTATAAAACAATTATTATAATAATTTGTTTTGCAATTAATAGGTTTTATAAGGACTATATTGCAAGTGGAGAAACTGTTCTGGAAAGATTTTATCATAAATATCAACCATTGATAACACGTGAACATCATACTTGTGTGGGTTTAGGATTTGAATTACTATACCGTTTAAAATGTTTAAATAAAAGATTTCCTGGTATAGCAAGTGGTTTCTATTTAGTGTCTTGTGAAGAGGTATATTTATAATTCTTAAATATATTTTAATCTACACACATGCACACACGCACACACGCGCACACACATATATATTTTTTATAATTAAAAATTTCATAATTTCTTTATAAATTTCTTTATTATGTAGACGATCGATAATGTTGCTAATTATGTTGGAGGACCACCTGCTGCAGATAGTGGTGAAAAAGAACATGTGTTAGTGTGCCTGAAAATTAAAATTGGCGGACGACAAGGAGTTATGCTACTTGATCCTGGATATCATGTAGCTCGAGTAATTACTATAATGGAGGATAAATTATACCCACATACAGGCTGGTTTATTCAATCTGATGAACCAGATTGTAAAAAAGAATATAATTACTTTTTATGCAGTAACGATCCTGATTATATTGAATGGCATGAAAGAAAAACACGATCTGATACCTTAGAAAGAACACAAGTTGCTCTTATATATGTGGCAAGGCCTTATTTAACTGCCATTGATGTTACGGAACGCAGAAATTTAGTTTATAACTTCAGAAGTCTTCTTGCAAGAGATACTAAAGGTCATGTTACAGCTGGTTTATATTTTCCTGTTGTGCTGGATATAAACAATGCACAAAGTTTTACAATTTTTTATCAAACTAATAGTGGCAAAAGACGAATCAAAATGGCATTTAATAAATTCTGCAGTTCACCAAAAGTATGTTTTTTATTCATACAAAAATTAATATTAAATAATTATAAAAAATTAGTATTGTTAAATAATAATATATTTTGTTTAGATAAATCCTGATACTGAAGAAAAGGAAATTATCGCCGAATGTGCCCGGCAGTTAGGTCTTTTACAAGATTCTCTAGAAGATCTATTATCTGCTCTTGCTACAGTTATGAGCGATTCAGCCTTTGTGGCTCAATTACTGGCTATTAATGCAAGAATCAACACTTTGGCAGAAGATAATTAACACAAGTCAATCTGCCCTGTGCGGTGCAGACAATATATAATATATCATTTCTTTTGTCAACTTTCTTCTTATGTTCTTTTTGTTTTATTGATGATTATGTTAATAGTTTTACTATGTATTACAGATGTTAATTTTATTCTTGTTATAAAATAAGGTATATTTTTTTAATGAATTTTAATAAAATTATATTATATACATTATTGTTAATAATTCAATGAAAACGTTAATTAATTGCACTATATATTAATTTTAAAATTATTTTTAGAATTTAGTAATAGCATATATATATATTTATATATCATTCTTTATTATTATTTACATAAATATTAAATCGTAGATGATTTTAAAATCTTAGAAAATTAAATGTTTTCATTGAAACATTATTAAATAAAATTAGTTTCTATTTAAAAAAAAAATTATAAAAAGAGATAGGAATGGCTTATATTTAATTTTTTTGTTTTTAATATAAAGAAATGAACTAAGTTATACTAAATCTATAATTTTTATTGAAATAAATAATGACAAAAATTATTACATTAAATTGTACATTCATTGATAAATATAATATTCCAAAATATATTTATTTTTATTTAAGATTGAAAATGTATTAACATATTGAAATTTAAATGATTTATTAAAAATATAATTAAAATTTGAACATCATTTAAATATAGTTTTTTAGATGAATTATATTTTTTTTTCATAAATTGAATTGTTTTTAAATAATGTAAATGTTTTTTATTATGTATACATATATTTAAAATAAAGTTAAATATTTTTTGACATTTATATTTTTCACATATGTTAATGCATATTATTTCATATATGTTATTTATTTAAAAAGATTCAAGAAAATAATAAATTTACATGTAGAATCAAAAATAACTGCAGCATAATTTCAATAAAATATTTATATGATATAAAATATATTTTTTAAACTTTAATTTTAAGAAAAAACATTAAAAAATTTGAAAACATAATAAGATTCATTTAAATCTATAAAAATATAACAAGAAATTATTTGAAACTATTAAAACTAATGATTTTACCTATTAAAACATTTAGATTTTTCCAAAATTTTATAACATAGTTTAAATTTAAATAATTAAATACAAAGTCTATATATATTACTATAAGATATAATGACACTTTTTGCAAACTTCAACATCCACATTTTCTTATTATAATCAACTGCAGTACTGCTAATGTAGATTTGAATACAACTGGATGAATTCAAACTGTAAACATAAGAATGTTAAATCATATAATATATAATATATTTTTTGATATTATTAAAATTAAATTATATAATTATATGAAATATGTAAAATATGAAAATGATAAAATTTATTAAAAAGTTTACATATTAATAAAATTTTTAAAAATATTTTTACAAAAATAAAAATCATTAATGAATTTCAAAAATTAAAAATTAAATAGTAGTATAATATTGAAAAAATATTATAATATATATATATTATATATATTATTATATATATAATATCCAATAAATTATAAAAAAATTGAAATATAAAAATATAAATTTTAAATGTATACTTACATTGCATATGTGTCATTGTGTACTATGCTTTTTATTTTATTAATATTTG
>NW_006263671.1:125836-129182 GCF_000469605.1 Apis dorsata | reverse complement strand
ATATACTATATATAAGTATATTCTATACAAATCTTATTTATTATATATAATCTTATATTATATACAATATGTGATATATTTTGTACAAATTTTTAAGATAACAAAATAAATAATATATTATGAATAAATATTATAATGGATAAATATTTTATAGTCTTACATATAAATAAAAAAATGTAAAAAGCAAAAATGTATACATAATATATAAAATTAATTTTAAAATAAAAGACGAATTTATATATCTTTAATATAAAATTTCAATTAAAAAGATATGATTAAAAAGATAAATGAAAAATAAAAAATAAATAATATCTATATAAATAAGTCTATAATAAATCTGTAATGAATTGAAAAAAAAAAAATATATATATTATTTTATAGATACAAAATTTCATTTATTATATTTTTTATTTTATTGGTTTTATAAATATATAAATATTTTTTTAAAAATCGTAATTAATTTCAAAGAATGAAATACTGAAAACTGAATATCTTATTTTATGTGTATTTAAATATCAAAAATATTCATGATTTAATATTATATATAAAGCATAAAAAAATTCGTTATTATTGATATTAACGTATAAAAAAAGACTAATTGATTAAGTTTTGCTAAAATATGTCAAAATGTTATTTATTATTATTAATAAATTGAAAATTTATAAAAAAAATTTTCTCATTTATTTAAATAAATATTTTTAAATACGATTTTTAAATATATTCTTTATTAAAAAATATAAGATAAAATATGAATTATATTTATTTTATTACAAAATAATAAGATATTTAAAAAATATTTGTATTTAATATATATCTAACATCTATAACATATCTAAAAAAAAATTGTATTTAAAGTATTTTAAATTAATTTTAAATTAAAACTTCTTTATTTAAATCTTTTAATTTCTTACTGAAATTTATAATCTAAAAATTATCATTACATTTCTATAAATTAAGAATTTCAATTTACTGCTCTTAGAAATACAACATAGATCTAATAAAATCATCTAAAAATAAAAATATAATAATATAATATTATTATAAATATTAATATACTTTAACTATTACTACTGTATTACACACTATAAACAACATGCATGAATCAGATATTTTTATATAGTTTTATGATGTTTCTTCTACAAAGTAAATATTGAAAAATATTGTAATTTATTAAAAACTTTATTAGAAACAGTTTAATTCAAAAGAATAATTGTTATTTTTGCTTAATAAATTCCATTCTTAAATAATTTAATAGTGCAAATATAGATATTTATTATAAATAAATTTTCTTTATATTCATAAATTTTTTATATTATAAATATGTTAATATTTGTAATATGTACATATGAATTAAATATATTTAATTAATGTTCATAAATATAGTGCATAATATAATGCATAATAATTTTATATTATTTATTTTATTAAACCACAAATTTTTAATACTGTTTAACACATTTATGTGTTTAATATATGTTCAAAATCATAAATTTTAATAAAATTACTAAAATTACCTTAAATTGTAAATTGAGTTGTATGGTTTAGATGATGATAATCTTAAACTACGTCTAGGAGATGTCCATCTTGAAGAATTAGAATATCGATTATAAAAGCATATAACAAGCAAATAAATAAAAAAACAGAATAAAACAAAAAAATAAAAAAAATTAGATATTAAGATTTAGACTTAGTTTCATGCTTATAATACATTAAATAAAAAAAATTTAAGTGTAATATTAGATATTTTATTGATACATTATCTTTTATTAATCCCAATGAATTTACATTACTATAAAATGAGAATCAAAGTTATGAAGTATGTTGCAATTTATTAAATCAATAAATTATATATTCATGTAATGATATAATAATTATAATTATTTGTAACACATGAAATATAAGAAAATTAAAATATCATGAAAGTACTATAATAAAATTCTGATTATAACTAAACAAAACAAATAGAAATTAAAACTTAAATGTTTTTATTTGAATGTTTGATACAAAATTTTAGCAGGGAATGCAGAAAGTAAGATAAAATGATATTTAATATGATGAGATCCTTTTTCTTCATTCACTTTTTTTTACTGGTTCGTCTTCTGGTTTTCTTATGTACACTGCATAAATTTAAATTTATCAGTAACAGTGCTATATATATAATATTTTTATTCATGCACACATAATTTTAAGTGTACATTTCCATGTTTATATGATAAATACATGCAACATCACTACATGTATTAACATTTTAATATTTTAAAAAAAATGTATTAAACATCAATTGTATGTTTTAAAGAATTATAAGATAAATATTTATACTTTTTTTGTGCAAATAATTATACACAAAGATTTTGTTTGAAATAAATTATATATTTAATGAACTAACCTTCCTGATGGATCAGGTAAAGCCAACTGTCTATGATCAAATCTATTTCGATGACCATGGATACCATAATGAGAATTTCCATGATGGTAATTTCCATAATGGCGAACACGTGATTCCCATTCTTTATTAAAACTCTCTGCTTCTTCTGTAAAATAAAATAATATGTTTTTTCATTTTAGATATGAAATAAATAAAAATAATGATATGATTAATAGATATAAAATAAATGAATTTTTATAAAAAAAGATTATTAACCTTCATCAAGATTAATAAATTCCTGATGTTCCTCTTGTTCACCGCTATGAATATTTTGTTCTCTTTCTAAAATATGTGCCCTATCTCCAATGTGATGTTCAATAGCCATCTTTTTTTTTCCAGTACGAGAATCACAGACTGTTGTTTTTGTTTCTTTTATGCCACCTGGAACAGTTGTTGTAGATGTGGTTTCTTCATAAACCTGTGGACGACCATCACTACCAAATGTCATTACAGAATTTGATACAAAAGAATGACAATTTCCACTTGATGCCATATTATCCTAAAATATTTTTTTTTAATATATTATAATTATATTATAAATTTACTTATTTATTATTATAAATTTCATAAATTAAAGAGAAAAATTTACAAAATTTGAGAATATATTGCCCATATTAAATGATGGTAATGGTGGAAATCCAAATGGTAATACTTGAAGATCATCTTGATGATTTTGATTCCTATGATTAGCATGTGCAATAGCATTATGGCTAGAATGACCCATCATACCAAATGGGTCATTAAATAATGAATTCATCATATTATTCATATGTCTCATAGATTGAATATGAGATCTATAAAAAATAATATTAAAAACTTGAATGTATTTTTTTTTATAACAAAATCTTCAAATGTATAAAAATAAAATAAATGAAAATTTTAATAAATATAATTTATTCTTATAATATTAATTATACAAAA
>NW_006263671.1:116966-124653 GCF_000469605.1 Apis dorsata | reverse complement strand
AAAAATAGAAATAATATAAATAAATGATAAATATATTAATTTTGAGGTTATAATTTATATATATTTGTATTGACTTTAATTTAAATGAATTAATATATGTAATAAAAAAATAATATTAAGCGAAAGAGATTAGATATATAAATAAAGATAGGTAATTTGCAGAAAATATTGAATTATTAATATAATTATTGAATCAATTCCAAACAATAAATTATGGAAATTTAGGAAATGGTATATACTTTATAATTTAATTATTAGTTAATTTATAAGATTTTAATAAAAAAAATTATATAATATTATCATATATCTATATAATAATAGTACTATTATTACTATTACTAAATTATACTATGTAATTGCTAAAAATTAAGATATGTAAAATAAGAATTTCAAAATTTTGATTTTAGTTTCTAACAAATAACTATATACATAGAAAAAAATAAAATAATAAATGAAAAAAATAGTTAAGTATATTTGTGAATATCTATTAAATTTAAAAAAAAACATTAAATTTTTTTAATTTCAATTTGCGTTTTTATTTTGATATCCGAATATGTTGGTTCAAACATTATTTGTATATAAAGTTTTGTATTTTTAAAAAAATTTTATGAATTATATGAAACTACTATGTTTTATTTAATCTGCTTAATAAATTTAAAATTTCAATCTTTACTTATAATCGTTTTATTATTTTTTTCATATAAATAAATATTTCATAAAATTAAAATTCGTGAGAATTCGAAGTAACTTCTAGTAACTTTTAAAACTTCTAATACTTGATTGACTATTAAAAATTTGAACATTGTTGCCATATTTATTCTCTAAACTTGTGTTTAGTTAAATATATATATATATTTATAATTTCTTGTTAAGGTATATTTACATGCATTTTGTTAATATTTTAACTAATACATTATGCTTGAATAATCTTTAAAATTTTAATTATTTTAAAATTAGCGTTTTAAATTTTTCATTTTTTCTTATATTGTTTAAAAGTTATAATTATATAATATAAATTATTTTCAATCTACTATTGCATATATTCAAAAATATATATTATTTATATATTTAATATATTAATAATATATATATATATATATATTATTTGATTATATATAAAAATTATAATATTAAAAAAATTAAGTATTTTTATTTTATAAATATATATATCTAATTTTTTTAAATATAAACATTATATATGTATTTATTAATATATTTAAAAATAATAGAATATTGCTTACTTAAAAATTAACAAGAATATAATAAAAATATATATATATAATCTATAAATTGTACAATATTTTGAAATTTAAAGATAAAGAGTAATTAGATATTTCTAAATATTTCTTGTGAAAGTTAAATTTATTAATGATATTGTTGACTTTATGAGAAAAAAGAATATTTTAGAGAGCGCCACGTGCATATTAATGAAAACACGTCATCGTCATATGTAACAATATATAAGAAGAAGAATTCTTCTTCAAATAAGAATTTCAAATTTAACTATGTGAAAATTGTTTTTTTTTTTTTGCATAATTAATAATTTTCTTATTAACTAATAAATACTTAAAAAATGTAACAATTTTAAATACAGTATGGATATTGTTCTAACCTAACATTTTCTCTTTAAACGAATACTAGGTAAGTTCATCTAATTGTTATATATTTATATTAAAAAATAAATTTCTTTATAAAATTGTATAATGTTATAAAAATTAATTGTATCAATAGTTAATTTTTAATTAGTAAAATTCCTTCTATATAATAGTACTATATACAATTATAAATCCTTAAATATATATTCTATATATTTTATAAATTTTTTGTTGACAAAGAATTTAATTAAAGAATTTATTTTTAACTTTCTTTTTAAATTTATTAANTACTATATTTTTTTATTATATATTTTATTATATATTTTTTATTATATAATTTTTTATTATATATATTATATTTTTATATTATATTATATAATATTAATATAATTAATTCATTACTAATAGAAAATATAAATATTATATTATACTTGTTATTATATAATAATATTATTGATTTGTTTTATTTATAGCAAAATATAAAATATGATGTCCAATGGTATTTGGGTTTCTACTAAAGAAGTTGGAGGAAAATCAATGTCAAATAATATCAATTGTTCACCAATATCATCCTCAACATTAAATTCTCCACTTATGAAATTGTCTTCATACTTCTTAGCTGTACGACCATGGTCATTAAGTGCTTCATTAATGCCAACACTTCTTGGATCTGCATTAGCTTATCGATTAACAAACATAGCAAATTTTAGCTGGATATCTTTTATCCTCACAGTATATACAGTTTTTTGTGTACATGGAGCTGGTAATGTAGTAAATACATATTTTGATTATATAAAAGGAGTAGATAGCCGAAAAAGTGATGATAGGATATTAGTAGATCAACTTTTATCAAAGGATGAATTAGTTTCATTAGGTGCATTATTATATACAGCAGGATGTTTAGGTTTTGTTCTATTAACTACCATATCTCCTGCAAAAATGGAACATCTTGCACTTGTGTATTTTGGAGGTTTATCTTCTTCATTTCTTTATACAGGAGGAATAGGATTTAAATATATTGCATTAGGTGATGTTCTTATTTTAGTTATATTTGGTCCTATTTCAGTTTTGTTTGCATTCATGGCTCAAACTGGTTATATTGAATTAGGTACAATATATTATGCTATACCTCTTGCTCTAAATACAGAAGCTATTTTACATAGTAACAATACCCGAGATTTAGAGAGTGATAAAAGAGCAGGAATAGTAACATTAGCTATTTTAATAGGTCACACTGTATCTCATGTTTTATATGCTTTTTTATTATTCACACCATATGTAACTCTGGTGGTGCTTGCATTAAGGTATTCTATATGGTTTCTGTTACCAGTTATTACTTTACCAACTGCGTTCAAAATAGAAAAACAATTTAGAAGCCCTCATATGATTCAGAGTGTGCCTAAGCAAACAGCTAAATTAAATATGTTTCTGGGCATTTTATATGTTATTGCTTGTTTACTTGTCGATCCTCTTCCCTATCTGTAACATACTTGTATAATTATTTAAAGAAACTCAATGATTCAAATAATTATATAGGCAGCTATTAGCCTATCTATATATGTAATTTTATATAAATCTTTCTTTCTTATCATTATATTTGGATTGTTATAAATTATCTAAAATCAATTAATATTATTTAATCTTCTTACTTTTATGAAAAATTAACTTTTATTAATTTTTTTCATATAAACATTATCATGTATATTATAAAATATTTTTCTTACTTGTATTATATTATGAATATTTATAATACAATAAATATTTGAATATATCTTTCCAATAATATAATGATCTTTAATATGTACAAATTACATTGTTTAAAATCTTGAATTTATACTTTTAATTTTTCCAGTGTGTATAATTAATGTAATATTTTTGCACGTAGGATAGGAATAAAAAAAACATAAATTTATGAAATTATAATTATTTAAATATGTTTATATAATAATTTATTTCAATGTTTAGAAATTAAGTAATATTATTTATGAAAAGAAATCATGTGCATAGCTTTTGTAATTTCGAAAATGTAAGAATTTCGGGAATAAACTTCGAAAATTTTCATGTTTATAAATTAATAAATTTACAAAAAAATGTAATAAATTCTTATAGCATATTAATAATAAATTAATGAAATATATTATTTCATCATTTTCTATTAACATAAAGATTTATATTATAATAATTATTATTATAAATTATTTACGTAAGTTTGTCTATAATTATTTTGTTATATTTTTGTTATATTTTTTTAAAACTATATGAATATAAATAAATCAAAAAATAATTAATATTAAAAATTCATTTTTAATATTTTCAACTCTTGTTTGAAATAATATTTTATTTTTATATCTTTCAAAGAAACAATGTAAAATAAAAAATTTAATCTCTATATTATTATCAATTATATACATTTACAATTTTATATATAAATGATTATTGATTATTGATGATTTTGATATATAAAAATAGATGAACATTTAATCTCTGATTTTAATCTCTGATTTATTTTGATTTATTTTGATTTATAAATTAAGAAATGTAGTGTCAATGAGAATAAAATATATCTAGAATATTTCTTCTTTCACTTATATTAAAATATAAATAATAAATTAAATTGAATTTTAATTTGAATCATTTATATATATATATATATATAATATTATTTCTATATATCTATACCTTAATGCAATGTAAATATTTTTTATAACAATTTTTTTTAAATTAATTCTCGATATAAATATAAATCGACTATATATCGATTTTTATGTACTATCGATTTTAAACAATATATCGAAGAAATAATTTCGATCACAGAAAAAAAATTATTAAAACATAAAAAACATTCTTATTATTTGTATATTTAATTAGATATTTTTAATAAATTCAAAATGTATAAATGTCTTACGCTGCATGATCCGATTATAATATGTCCATATGATAAAAATCATTTTATCGCAAAATCTCGTCTTCAAAAGCACATTGTCAAGTGTGAAAAAGTAAGTAAATTAATTATAAAAAAAAATATTATGAATGCATTTTTTTTTTTGTTAATTTTAACGAATAAATTTAATTTTTTCACAAAATAATACTCATCATCAACATCATAATATCATCAGTTATATAAATATATTAAATTTTTAAAATAGCGATATCCTGAACATTATAAAGTTATGTGTCCATATAATGCCACCCATCGATTATTTAAGGAAGAATTAGAGGAACATATCACTACGTGTTCTGCTCGTAATGTGTTAAATGAAATATATCCAGGTTTTTTTATATTTTATTTCTAATTTTTTCTTATTTAATAACATTATTGTTAAAATATTATATTTCATAGAAACAAAAAAACATGGTGCAACAAATTTTGAGATATATTCAGATCTTTCAAGTACAATAGATTGTACAGAAAATTGGGACATAGAAATTAATGATAACTCTGTTATTTTAACTGAAGAAGAATATTCTATGGATAACAATACAAAAACAATTAATATAACTATTGATTCAAAGTAATAATTTAGTTCTAATTTTAATTATATTAATTTATTACATATTTATTATCTTATTTTTTTTATATAATTATAAGAACTTGTCATTAATCTTTTGAATTTATATCAAGAAATGAAGAAAGAAGTAAAGATTCCAAACCCATAAGAGCTCCTCGTGGTTTTTCTGAAGCTATGTTGCGAGAAGCAAATGAAGATTCTTGTGTTGAAGATTTAGAATCTATAGTTAGTTCTATGGGAATTGGTCGAGGAAAAATTATTCAGAAGAATAATAAATTGAAATTAATTGGAGTAGGTAGAGGAAGAGCAATAAACAATCTTTCATTGATATAATTAAATTTCATTTAAATAAAAAATATTAAAAAATTTTTATATTTTTGTAAGTAATTAAAATAAACTAATATTGTTTATTGTTTTTCTATATAATCTATTACATATAATTTACTATATATGTATTATATTTAAATATTTGCTTAATTTCATGATCTTTTTTTATTTTTATTTATATTTACATATATAATATGAAAGATTTCTCAAAAAAAAAATTATGTTCTTATGTATATTCTCTGTAAAAACAAAAGTATATTAGAAATATTAATATATTATTTGAATTGAAAAATGGGCAAAAATTACAATGGCAGTTAATATATATTAACAATACTTAATTTTCTAATATTTTTAAATGTCTTTTTCTTATAACCTGAACTTTATCAATTTTATATAATGAGAATATTAATTAAACATTAAACATTTTGAGATTATAATACACTAAATAAGAATATAATAAATAACATTTTTTAACAGTTAATAATAATAAAACTAATTTAGAATAGATTACATGAATCAACATATAATTTATTATATTTTCAAATCATTTGAATTATGTAGAATATCTGTTATGTTTCGAATTTACAATTAAAATAAAATTCATTTTCATTTTAAAATAATCTTTAACATTATTTAATGATAAATTTATGTAATATGTAATTGATAGTTAAATTTATAAATATAATTATATAAATATAATTTATAAAAACAAAGTTTTAATTGATATGAAAATTATAAACTACAATCATATTTTTAAAAAATAAATATTAATTTTTTAAAGTTTTTTTGTTATAAACTTTTAACCATTTGTAATACTATTTTAAAAATTTAAATGAAAATGTATACTTCAAGTTTTGAAGTAAAAAAACATTTAAATTTGTAATAAAGAAAGCATAATTATAGTAAAAATTTTTTAAAATAATTTTTTAAAAAATTTCACATTGAAAAAACAAAAAATATTTTTTGGATGGAATTGTTTTAATATATTATTATATACACAAAACAAATCTTTACTCATGAAATTTATTGAAGGAATAGGCATGATACATTTACCATGTACATCTTTAGAAAGAATTAATCGCTGCAAATTATTTTTTTCTATTGTGCAACATTTCGCATGTTTAAAAACTTTAATATAATTTTTAAAATATTTTATCATTTATATATGAATCATTTACATAAATTTTGCATCAAATAATGTCTTCTTTTTTTATTTTCATTTATAAATTATCAAATTTTAAATAAAAAAATTTAGATTGATGTTAACTTTTTTGTCTCTATGCTGTTTAATTTATTATTTTTATAATTGATCATATGTTTTTAATTTTTCATTTGCAGTCTCATATATTTAGAACGTATAAAGGAACAAGTGCTAAGTTTGTAAATAAGATTTTTTTGGGTATTGATGTTATAAACCAGCAATTATTTACAAGTTTTTTAAAAGTATTTTTTTTTTAAAAGTAATATGCAGCTGGTTACATAGCTGCAGTCTGTTTAACTGTCTGTTTTAAGTGTTAGACAGTAATGTATTAAAACTGTAAATTTATTAAGTGCAATATTTGCACATTAGCGAGATCATTGCACTGTATTCATTTGCCATAGAATTAAATATCTATGGACTGATACAATATATCATGTAGTAACATTAACTACACAATATTGTGATGTTTCTGAAAAATGATTATTGCAATAAAATCATAATTTATATTTTTGTCGGTTTTTTCTTTTGTTGTTTCCACATTGATATTCTTTTCTCCAAATCAGGCACTATAAATATGCAATAATTAGTTATCACATAAATTTTTTTATATGAAAAAAAAATTACTTTATTTACTCACTTGGTGTAAGCATATCTTCACTGAGAGGTTGCCTACTAAAAGGATCTGTAGCACTATTGAGAAGATGTCTAATAATAACTGCTTTATCCATAACAATGCCAGATGGAAGTTTAACAGGTTCTTCCATAAGTGTATCCATAAGTGGATCTCGAAATTCTTCTGGTGCATCACCGTAATCTGCATCACGTGCACGATTATCCCTTGCTATATCTGCAGCACGTTCAGCAAGAGCTACAAATCTTTCAATCTCTATAATAGACTTGATTACTGATCTTTCTAACTTATTTGCAGCATCAATAAATAATTCCATACAAAATGAACGCTGCAATTATAATATTTGTTAGAAAAAGTTTTTTATATTATAGACTTCATTTATTATATTATTATATTATTATATATATATAATAATATATATATT
>NW_006263671.1:113523-116508 GCF_000469605.1 Apis dorsata | reverse complement strand
ATATATATTATATTATTATAATATATATTATTTATAATATTATTAATTTATTAAATATATATAATAATTTATAATTATATAATAATTTTTAATATTATTAATGTATTTATATTATTAATATATTATTAATATATTATAAACTTACTTCATCAGCAGCCAAAGCAGCAGCAAAAATCTCACAATCAAGATGTAAATATATGTCAACTAATTGACTAAGTAAAGCTCTTGGTTCCCAACCGTATTTTTGTGGTATTCGTACTTTTAAATTTTTACATTTAGGACCACATAATTGTTGTAAATTAAAATTTAACATGGCACATAATCTTCCGACTAATTCTGGCCGTAAAAATGGTTCTGTGATATCATCTGTTAGATATTGAAACATAGCAACGGTTTCTTTGGCCAAAGTGAGATATGACCTAGCTTGTCTCTCATCTGCTGCTAATTGTTTCATTCGTGAATGTTGTTGTTCACGAGATAATGCAGACCATGCTTTAAGATCGGACATCAATTCTTGGATTTCGTGAATACGTTTTAATGATTCTAAACTTTCATCGAGTAAAAATGTGGTATCATTCATTAACATGTTAATAAATTTTACAAATTGATTCCCATTATTGCTTTCATCGATGATCGATTTTCTATGTACTGGACTATCCCACATAGATTTCAATATTAAACTAATATGATAACGAATGGAAAATTTATCATAAAATTCTGAACTAGAACCAGTTGTTTCAACGTCTGTGTAGAATTTCATCAAATATGAGGCTAATAATGTTCTTGATATAGGATGTGCCATTACTTGATCATGAAGAGATTCAGTTCGTCCCTAAAATTAAGAATTATGAGACATTTAAAAAAATATAAAATTTGATTTTTTTTATATTTACCTGAACATTAGGATTTATTACAAATAGTACTTCAATAATTTTTGCTATTAAATATGGATTTCGTATACAATGTGGAGTACATACTACTACAAGTAACCATGTAATGAGAGAATTATCCATATTATTTACTATTACACTAGGACAAAATCTATAAGAGATAGAAAACAATAATAATATAATACATTAGTAATAATAATGTAATAATAAAAGTAACAATAAAACAGTACTTACTGAAGAGTAAATAATACAAATTCTGCAATATCTTCGACATACCATTCTGGTAATGCTGTAAATTTTTGTGGAACCTCCTGTGGCAAAGGCAGTTCAGGAATAGGATTTCCTGGTGAAGTCTGTGTCAATAAACTTAGCAGAATCTCTGCTACAGAAATATAAAAGTGTAAGCACCTTCTCAATAAAACAGGATCGATTAATCCAGCATCTGTGTATAATTTCGATTTGCCGAGATGTTTCAATTGCTCCTTGCATCGTTCTATCAATTCTTTATTACGGCTAGCAAAAGGACTATCTTTCCATTGTGGTTCAGTAGCTTGTAGATCATCGAGCATTTTTTGCACATCACGTAAAGTCCTCAGCTTTCTCTGGTATTTCTGTAAAGCCGGTAACAACGCTATATGGTGACAATGTAGAGTAAGGAACCAACATTGTGTTGGAAACTTTGGCTCGACCCACTTGTGTGTCCTCTCTAAATATTTCAACCAATCAGCAACTTCTTGGCACGTAAGTTTCAGCCTTGTATCGTTTTTTATTTCAACGAAACTTGCTGGATGAAATGGATATAATAGATCTACTGTATCCAATTTGATTTTCACAGAAAGTTTTTGTAGTACCGACAAGAGATTCAACATAAATCCATCTCCCGCAAGAGAAAATTCTTCCATTTGTATTTGAGCACGTTTTTCATTGTAACGTAATAATGTCGCTAAATATGTTAACATAGCTTCACGGCAGTTACTACTCGCAAGTATCGCATGAAATATCTTATGAAGTGATGTTCTGATACTTTCTAATTCTTGTTGCAATGTTAAACTTATTGATTTATCGACGAATAGATTACCACTGAAGAATCTTTCAGCCACATCCAGTTGATCCTCGGCGAATACAGAAACTGACAAAAACGGTCCCAAAAGAGATGTTGTTGTAATTTCTTTACCAGCAGCTGACGTCATAATATCAGGTAAAAATTGAATTTGATGGACAATTAAACGACATATTGGTCGTATGTTACTACTCGGTCCGCAGCAAATTTCTATTAACTCTTCTAATGCTTCAATCGGTCTTCGATGTGTATTTCTAATCAAACTAGCTTGCTGCATTGAAAGATATAAGCCTTGCAAAAGTGGTGTAAAAATTTTGTTAAATATTGCTGAATTCGTATGTGTTCTTGTTACAAGTTCATGTAAATAGCCACGAGGTAAACTTTGCGAGAGTACAGGATACAGAAGTGGTGTCATGGAAAACGGATATGTAGTTGAAGACTGAGAAATACCAACTAGGCCTTGTAACACAAGACTGGAATATTGAACACATTGTGCTCTTAGAACAGCCAAAATATCAGATAATGGTGGTGTACTTGATTTCTATTTATAAAGAAAAAAATATCATACCTGTTAAGACACAAATATATTAATAATTAAATGTTAATATAAATTATACCTTTGGATGATTTCGTTCTTCAATTGCAACTCTTGAATAACAGTCTAATAAATAAATAAGACTTTTAGGTTGTGATGATTTACAACAAATATCACAACGACAAAATGTTGTAACTGGGCTTTGTAACGGACTTGCTTGACTATTTGGACTATCTTCTCTATCTGAAGAAGTATCTATATTAATTTCTTTTAAAGGATCTTCATCTCTCATAAACATGCATAAGACTTCCATTAATGCTTGATTAATGATTTCTGTGGCATCAATGAGTTTTGTTGATAATGCATATATTGCCATTTGTGGTAAGAATATACAACCCTCTGTAGGTTCTTTCCATGATATGCATAATACACGTGATATAACTGCATGTATTTGTTCTGTAGTTATTTCTGTACTGGAACTTGTAGTCTAAAAAATAAAC
>NW_006263671.1:94051-113400 GCF_000469605.1 Apis dorsata | reverse complement strand
TAATAATAATAATAATAATAATAATAATAATAATAATAATAATAATAATAATAATAATATTTTTTTAATACATATTTTTACATTTTTTACATTTTTTTTTATAAAAATAAATATTTATATTTACACGTGATCTTGGCTTTACTTCTTTTCTTTCAGATTCCTCAACTTCCATATTTTCAATTCCTGAATCTATGTCAACACCAGAACTACTACATTGTTTATTAGTATTTTCTTCTATTTCCATTGGTAGCTCAGGATTCTGAAATTGCTGCTGTTTTAATGGTGATATTATTTGATCTGTAAATGTTTTAGATGGACCAGGTGTGTTTGGAGAAACAGGATCATTATTATGACTTATATTAACTGTTGAATTAAAGCTGTCCAAGCCTGCTAAACGAGCCATACGTCTTCTTCTTACCTATAATTGGAACATTTGATATTATATTTATAATTTTTTAATGTTTTGTTATTTTTTTATAAAATAATTTTTTAAAAAAATAAATAATATGATTTTTGAAATAATTTCTCATATTATTAATATTTAATAGGAAGATATGATTCAATAATCAAAACTATGTAAGATATGATCAAAAATTTACTATATTTATATCAAACACAAAGAACACACAATAACAATGAAAATAAAAAAATACTTTTATAAATATAAAGAATACATTATCTTTTTAAATAAATTTTATATTAAAGTAATCTTTCTAATTCTATATTATCATGAAATATATAATTTTTGTTTACATTATAAAAAAAAGAAATAAACATTGTAATTAATACCTCAACAAGAATTACCAAAGAATTATCTTAATTATATATTAATGGAAAAAATTAATTTTAATTTGTTAACGTTATATAATTATTTTAACACAATACCACAGTAGAAAAAGTAGTATTTTACAATTATTGTCTTGCTGATGAGACTTCTTTTTTATCTTGTTATTTTTTCTTATGCTCTTGCCTATCATGTTCCATTTCAGCTTAAATTTAGGAAACAAAGCAAGCATAAAGCGAAAGGAAGGTAACAACAAAACGGACTTACGGACGCTATTAAATAACGATTGAAAACGATGCATTGGTACTCACTTCCTCTTGGCTTAATTCGCTCATGGCGATTTCTTTATTTTTTTCTTTTGATGTCTTTAACCTCTGACACGATCACTTATGATCACACGTTTGTTGATATTATAAAAATTCTACGAAAAAAAATGTCTTCACTGTTCGAAAAATTCTGAACGAGATACGTCAAAAATTTGGACAGCCACTCCACATCTGTTTGCGTTTGGACGTGAAAGCAGCAATTCTACACTGCGTTACGGATAATCACTGTTAAGCTGCGTCGATTCTTCAAAACAGCTGAGCAACTAATATAAAACAGAACGCTCTCTTGCATTGATAATGATAACTAAAGTTCAATCAACATCTGCGGGTTACGCAGTGAAACAATAGTAAGGAAAGGGAATTCATCATTGTATAGCAAAAATGATCAACAATATAATCTAATACTCTATATTTATATATATTTATCATATAATATATTTATTATTTATTTTAATTTTCTTTCACATCAATAATTTAATGATTTGTATATAATGTTACTAAATATTATTACTGAAATTTTTAATTTATTGTAAATAGATTTAATAATTTAATTGATTATATTATCAAATATTGTTATTATACTTAATCATTGTCTATTGTCTATATATTATCACATAAAAAATATAAATTATATTTTAAAATATATATTAAATTATATATATTCTAATTATTATTTCAATTCAAATTATTTGTTATATATACAAATTTCTTATTAAATTTTTATTAAATATAATTTAAGGTTAAATAAGAAATTGAATTATGAATGTTAGAACGATATTATTAAAATTTCTTGATCAATAAATATTATTATTAAAATAATAACAAAATATAAAATTTAAAAATAATTTTTGATTTCTTAATACTTCTATTAGTCATATTTATTAATCAATTATTGTTAACAATTAAAAAATTGGTCGAGTCTGATTGGTTATTTCTTAGATTCAATATAATAATAATATTATATATATTGGTCAATATTATCTCGTTCTGCAGATAAAATCATTGTACGACATGTGTGTGTGAGCAAACAAAAGTGTATAATACAATAGTTGATAATAGTATACTTGATAACATAGTATATTTGCATAGTTTTTAAAAAATTTATATGTATATATTTGTTACGTGTATCTAAAAATATTATTTTTGACAAGTATCAAAATAGTATCGAGTATTAAGATGGTTTTTTAAATAAATATCAAATTAATTTAATTAATTTTAAACATAATAATAAATTAATTTTAAACATCGATTTTTTACGATATTTAATAATACGTGCTATAATGAATACAGAAGAAATTATTGATTTTGCGAAACTAGGTAAATATAATATAATATTCATATTTTACTAATTTCAATTTTTTATTCTTCTATTTATCTATCTATCTATCTATCTATCTATCTATCTATCTATCTATAATATTATTATAATATTTAACAAAAATTAAACATAAGTTATTAGTATTAATTCTTTTTTTATTTACAATATTTTATAGAACCAGATATTCAATCTTTGATAAAGAAGACTGTAGCAGTTCGTGAGTACTCTTATTCACCCTATAGTAAGTTTAAAGTTGGAGCTGCAATACTTTGTGATGATGGATCCATTTTCACAGGATGTAACGTAGAAAATGCATCTTATCCTGTAGGAACTTGTGCTGAAAGAACAGCAATTGTTAAAGCAGTGTCAGAAGGAAAAAGAAAATTCAAAGTTTTAACAGTAGTAGCTGATAAAAAAAATAATATTTTTACTACACCATGTGGATTTTGTAGACAAGCTATTGCAGAATTTGGTGACATACCAATTTATTTAACAGGACCTGATATGAAAAATGTGTTAAAAACGACATTAAGCAATTTGTTACCTCATGCGTTTGGAATTGGAAATGCAAAATTATTACAATAAATTTTTAATGAAAAAGATTAAGTCATATATATTAATATTTCTTAATATCTCTTTAAGTTCACTTGTTTTATATATTAATTATTTTATCAAGACATATTGTCTTTTAATGAAAATATATAATTATTATTGTTTTATTGTATATAATTAATGTTATTTTGTATTATATGAATTTGTCTATAAAAATTTGAATGAATGGTCTGACTGTAATAATTATGATGCTAGTTTTTATATATACAAATTTCAATAAATACAAAGACAATCCTTAAGAAAAAAATATTGTTACTATAATCTTATTCCTGAGTAGATTTTTTCTATGTTTACATAAAAACTGATTATTATATAATTTCTGAAGTATGTTTTTTCTAATTTACATTGTACTTTATAAGCAAGAATAACATAAGTATTATATACAATCAATATAATAATATAGCTTATATATGTACATGTTCTAGTATGACATTATACATAATTATTTCTTAATAATAAAAAATGCAAAAACAGGAACAAGACTGCACATGATATACGTTAAAGTCCCCATCTATGAAAATTTTTGTTTACCAAAAGGGACACCTGTAAAATAAATATAATTTTATTAGTAATGATTAATAATAATTAATCATTTATAAAAAAATGTATTATTTATATATTATATAATTAACAAATAAATAATGAAAATCATTTATGATTTTGTAATATATTGTAAATAAAGTTATAAAAAAATACCATCCAATATAACATTGACATAAATTTTCATTATTTGTAGCTTGTTGAATTAAAAGATCAACTTGACGTTGAACACTCAATGTTTCTTCATGAGAGAAATCACGTCCCGTTAATTTATCCCTTACTCTTGTAATAATAGCAAGAGCTTTTTTGTTTAATGCCTCTGGTTGATTAGTATCACCTATAATAATAATAAATTTTCATTCATTTTTTATGATATATATCATTTATAATTTTCAATTATATATTTATTAATTATTATAATATTTTGTTTACAATAATTTTTCCTACTTAAAAAATAAAAAAAATTAAATTCCAGATAAATAGTTTACCTCCATTTTCAACACTACATGGTACTCCTTTCTTTGGTAATGTGGCAGTAAGAGAATCTAATGCATCGCTCTGCTCTTGATTACTGCTAGCACTCATTCCCTGAGCATCAGATCTTTTACCTTTCAGTGCAGCATTGTCCATTAATCGCCAATTTAATAGAGGATCATATACAAATGCTTCTAATACTGCCATTAAACTATCCTTATTACGATGTAACACTGACATTACAGATTCACAAGTTCTTCTATATGTGCCCTCGATTCCCGTTACTTCCATCGCATTGATTAACATTCTTGTTAATCGAAATGGGATTTTCTCAGGAAATTTCTCTCGAGTCATAGCCACTTCAAAACAATCTCCGAAATCGATATGCAATATTTTCCCGCTTAAACGATCCAACATCAAATTAGATGGATGTCGATCACCAAGACCAAGGATATAGCCCACCATAGACATTACAGCGAGAGAACGTGTATAATTTGTCCTACGATCAAACCATACTTCGCTTGATGGTGATTTTAACCAAAGAAGCCGCGATAAATCATCACCATATGTGTGCTCAAGGGCATGTTCAAATACTTCAACTTTTTGCATAAGCATAAGATGATCATAACCTGGGGCCATCTATAAATCAAATTGTTATAATTGAATTAATTAAAATAAAGTATTAACACATATAAAATATGTACTTACTCTTAACATTATTTTATGTTCTATATTTAATAGTATTTTTTTCTTTTCTCTATAATCTCTGATAAGTGTATGTAATGTATCACAATGTGGTACCCAACCAATTAAACCACTATTTGTGGACAATGGAATTACTGCATACCTCTAAATATAAAATATCAAATTTAATTGATAAAATTGATAAAATATTATATATTTAATAAATTAATTATTTAATTAATTATTTGATAAATATTATATTATAAAATTTAGTTTTTTAACATATATTTACTTGAATAGTAAGATTTCTTCTAAATGTATCTGGATCATGTAATAAAAGAGTATTGACTAGACCAAATAACTGCATTACACGTTCATCCTGTCTGAGATCTTCATGTCCTTTCAAAAGGAACATATAATCTTTACCATTACTACCTGCAAATATTAGACATTTAAGACATTTTATACATTTTATTCAATGTTACATTAAATTATCTAATGAAATTCAAAGATTACTGACCTTTTATACATAATTTTCGCGGTCGCTGTTTGCTGGTTATTACTTGCATAGAACTATGTATACTTGCTATTCTAACTATTGGCTGTCCCGGACTATAACTTCCCGGTACAGCCAGTTCTAAATCCCTACAAAGAAGTAATTTAGGACTAACATATTGAAGTTCTAAACTAGTTAACTGCGGTAATTGTCGAGATATCCTTCTAAAGACATGATAATATAAATCCCAAGCTTGATTTAAATCTCGAACATTGCGTGAAGCTTTATATCTGCGGCACCATTCTTGTGCTTCCATTAAATCTCTGCCATAAGCTTGATTAAAGGAAGTTTCTTTCAAAGTCTGTGGACCTCTTTCTAACATTGCATGTAAAGGTTCCAATGTATCAAACATTCCTCGAACATTTCTTTCGCCGAAGTATAATCTGCTAGCTTCTTCTAATCCTTCATGCCATAGTTCATGCCAGAGAATTGCAACTCTAATTAATTCATCGCTAGCCATCATTGCTTGTTGTACTAATGTTGGACTATGTTCACACATATTTTTAAGAATTTTATTGGCAGCAGTCTTTCTAGCATGACTAGCACTTTTCGATGCTACAGTCAAAGGATAAACCAAGGCTTGTGGATGCGTTTTTCCAATATCTATTAGAAGATGATGTATGCATCGACCAACTAAAGCTCGGGGTGTGTCTATTCTTGCTATAAGTTGCGGAATTACTTGTAACCAAGTATTGATTTCAATTAAACGGATACCTTCGACAATAGCTTCATATACCTCTGGCCACTGACCATAATCAAACCATAAAGTCAATAAACGAAGTGTATCTTGCAAAGAATTACCATGAGAAAGATTAATAGATCTAAAAAATCCTTCAACTGCTGGTACAGTAAATTGAGATATATACTGTGAACTAGAAAGATTATTATGAGTCCCGTTTCCTGGAATATTCTCAGTATTTGAATCACCTTGCTGATGTTTATAAAATAAAACTGTTTCAAAATTAGTATAAGCGAAAGCATGCCATGCTTTGTACCAAGTAGGATCATGTTCTGTAGCTGCAGCATAATAAGATAGCACAGCTGGTATAGAATGTTCATTTATGCCTTGCAATGCTTCTAACCATTCTCCAAGCTTTAAATAACATCTGGCGAGTAATCTTTTTCTTATTTCCTGTTGTTTCTCGTCTTCTTGATTGACTACTGATAGAGTTGTCGGTTGTAAAGACATCTGTACAAATCTTTGCAGTTGATTATATGCTTCTTCTCGTTTATTTGCTACCCACATGTGTTTACAATAGGCAAATGTTACTTGAGGATGAGTAGTCGGTAATGCTTGGACAGGAGTTAATGAAGGATCTGTTCCAAGTAACATAACTAATGTTTTATGACATAACATTAAGCTACCACTTTTTCTGCAAAGACTAGCATATTTCAACCATGTATACATATCATCTTGAGGTGAAACTACTAATGTGTGAACCTGTATAATCTTTTGCCAATCTTCAACTATTCTTTGTCCACCTTGAAGCCTTTCCCACCACATGGACTTAATGGTAGATCTTCTTTCAGGGACTAATTTAAATTGTATCACTTCCTCTAGTTCTGCTAATTTTTGGACTTCTACCATAGCATTATAAGCTCTTTGATAGCTTTCACCAGCCATAGCAGTCAATTCTGTATCTAGCAAATCTCTAGCACTATCAATAAGTTGATGGGCAATATTGTATTGTTCATCATGAATTGCTAAAACAGCTCTATAAAAGGCACCATCCTGAGTATCCTTTGGTATTAAAGAGACATATTTTTCCATACTTTCCCATTGATTTAAACCCCATGCTGCAGCTGCTGCCATTCTAGCCATTCTCTGTTTAGTTTCATCATTTTGATGAAACCATTGTTTGGTAGCAACATCATGCAATTGTCCCCATTCTCCAAGAGCTTCCAAGCAACGCATTTCACCTAAAGTCGATTCTACATCTGTAGAATCGCTTTCTAGTCTTTCTCTATATAATTGTAAAGCTTTATCCCAATTATGTAGTTTTTCATACCAACGAACTTGTACTTTTAGATCTTGTTGATTATTCTGATTCATAACATATTCCAATAAACCTTCTGCAGCTTCTTTCTGCTGAAGTTTGTTATTAATAGAGATTAAAGATTCAAAAACATTACTATTTCTGCTTTTATGAAATTCATCTTCTTTATAATGTAACGCTTTTGCATAAGCTCTACAATGCATTGCTCTTTCACCTAAAATTTTATTGTCTAAAGGTAATGGTCCTTTGTCACAATGTTCCATAAATTCTGCTAAATTTAAGATCGTTTGTGTTATCTCTGGAAGATCAGGAACCATTAATGCTTGTTGTAAGGTTTGTATAAGTTCCGCCTTATAAGTATCGTCTAATTC
The DNA here is from genome assembly GCF_000469605.1 of Apis dorsata. NCBI lineage: Eukaryota > Metazoa > Arthropoda > Insecta > Hymenoptera > Apidae > Apis > Apis dorsata. The sequence continues at coordinate 105,738 of NW_006263671.1, read as the reverse complement.
GGTCCAACAAGAAACGAAAGCCGCATTAAATAAATCTCTAGGTAATTTGGAATAGGTCTGTGCAAGAGCCCAACATGATCTTAATGCTGGTGACGGTGATTCTTTGAGCAAACCAATCGACAAACTTCTTAGCCATTCCAGCCAATCATCCTTTGAAACTCTTCTTGTTGCAGTCCAGGCTTTTTGAAGATTTGAGGCAGATACGTGTAATCTTTTAATCGTAGTTGTGTCAGATGATGTTAACGATAAGTCACGATTTTTATTTCTTGAATGTCGATGTCTCATTAATAGATAATCCTCACCGTCAGCAACAGTTGTTTCTGTCAAAATTTTATCAATTAAAACTTCATAACGTGAATTAACAATTTTATGTTTCGTCATAATTTTTTGTACTAATAAGATAAAGATCTGATATTTTTTTCCTAATTGTATCACCAATGCACATAGTGTATCCATTGCTGTATTTCGTAACTCTGGACACTGATCTAGAGTTCGTACTAAAGGATGCACAATTCTGGATGCAAAATCTGTAAAATCTAATGTATCTGCTAGATGATCAACAGTTTCAAGTGCTACTTTATTTACAGTTATTGGGCAATCAGTAGCATGAAATAATTTTACAATTGGTGGTAAAACTAAATGAAGATAATTATCCAGATTATTTCCAAATTTTTGAAGTGCTTGAAGAAGTTTGACTGTAACTGATTTATCTTTGCTTGTGTCATGTGTTAAAACTCTTAATATTTGTGGCATTAACTGTGGTAAATAAATCTTAAACTCTGCACCCAATGCAACAGCAATATGTTCAACTAAAAGTATCAGAGTACTCTGTAATGGACTATTCACTGTCCAAAATTCTTTAATTAAATTAAATATATCATCTAAATAGTTTCTAATATGCTGCTTCACAATGGCAATAAGAATAGCCAATTGTTGAAATAGATATTCACGAAAATTAACATCTGCTGTACGAACTACATTAAGGAAACTTGGCATCACTTGAGAAATATATGGAACACATTTAATTCCTAAGCTTTTGAATATAAAAGTTACAGCTTGAACTACCATAGTATGATGTTGCGATAATGTTGGATCACGAATGATTCTCATAAGAGTTGCAATAGCAATGGCTGGATAATATTCTTCTAAAGTTGAAGAGGACATGTTGACTAACATTTCGCTAGTAGTTAAATCTTGTGTATTTTCAGTTTCACTTTTAGTATCAGCCATAGAAGTAAGGGTATCCAATTGAGAATCAATCTGACCAAGGTTCATTTTATGTTTATATGGATCTAAAGCACCTAATAATCCAAGAACTCTTATAGTTTCTCTTCTAATAATTAGTTGTTGTTCTGTTTTTAAAAAATTTATCAATACATCTAGTAATGAAGGATATTGCATATATGGCTTAACAACATGTCCTGTACTTCCCACTAGTTGTCCAAGAACCCATAAAGCAACTCCTCTTTTTTCTGGAGAACTCGCGTCGACTAGCATTTCAAGCAATATAGAAAGAAGTTCAGGCATCCATTGTTGCATTTCAGCACCATTAACTTCTGCTAAATCACCAATAGCGCGTAATATAGCTAAAATTACACCAGGATTTGATTCAGGCTCTTTTAATTTTGGAACAAGAACTTTTAGAATAGGTTCCATATATGGTCGAATAAGTCTAGGTGCACTGACTACTAAATGATCCAACATTCGTGCAGCTTGTTCCTTGTTACGACCCATACCTGAATGTTCTAATTCAGTTAAAAATTGTATAAGTGTTTTACGTAAAGAAGGCATAACATATGCTGGATTCATTGTGCTTAATCGTCCGATTGTGCGAATTGCTAATTCCCTTATTTCAAACATTTCATCATTCATTGCAATAAATAGTGCAGAAAGATTTTCTGCTTGTGCTAAATGAATATCAAATGAATCATCCAGAGAAGCTAAAACCCAAAGTCTTACATCAGGATCTGTATCAGTTATACCTACAACTAATAATTTTCCAAGAACAGTAGAGACAGTATTAGTCACTGTAGGTCCAGGTTGATTTAATGCTAATCGTAATAATCTTGAACATGTTCTTACAGCCTCCAATCGAACTTCTGCTTGTTCAGATGTAAGAAAATGATCAGCACATCGCCTTACAAATTGCAAAAGTGGATTACCATCAAAATTAAATGTTCCTAGAGTTTTCAAAGCTAAAACTGTAGATGGAATATCCACTTCAGTTGGAGGACCAGATATAGGACTAGTTGCAGTCCATGGTGCACCAGGATGTCTTAAGGGTTTCTGCATCAAAACTTGAGATAACATTCGTAAAAGTCCTTGAGATATATCAGGTTTTAATGATGGAACACTATGAGCTAGTTCTCTGAGAGAAGTTGTAAGAATAGGACTTAATCCAGTTTGTAACATAGATTCTAACAAATCTCTCACATCTGCAGCTATAACTTGTTTTACTGCATGTCCAAGTAAAGTTATACAAATGAATACTGCAGGCTCCAAAGATGCTCCACGTTTCTTAGTAGACATTTCCTTAGAAGGTAATAAACTTTTGATCATTTCCATAATTTTTGAAAGATAAGGATTTATTGAATCTTCTACTGCAACTGCTATAAATCCAATTGTTGTAAATGCAGCATATCTATCTTTTTCTCTACTACGTAAAGTCATTAAAAGATATGCTAGTGATTCTCTCAAATGATCTTTTGTAAATTTTTCTTTATTAAATGCTGCAAGTCTTGGTAACAACATCATAAGAGCATGTTGAATATGTGGATTTCTAGATATTCTCTGATTCATTACATCATTATATATATCATCTAATCGTTCTTGCATTAAACAACGACATACTGCAGATTCATGTGATGGATATAATGTCTGTTGAGAATTAGTCGAATTTTGAGAGGAATTAGACCATTTAGATACTATTGTTGTTTTTAATCGAGGCATTAATGATAATATGTCATTCTCATTTTGTTGAGTAGAACAATTTAATCGTTCCATTAAAGCTTCATAATTTTTTTCCCATTGAATATTACTACATCTTAGTAATTCATTTAATATTAATAGTGAACCATGTATTCTATCATCTTTATTTACTCCTCTTTCTCTAGTATATATTTCCTCAAATCCTGTTACTATTTCATCATAACATTGTTTGTACCATTGTGATTTGTGCATTTGTTTTGCTGTTTCCCTCTGTGCAGTAACAACTAAAGCAGCTCTCAATGCTTCAACAGCACCTTCTCTTATCACAGGTTTTGGATCACGTATTGCATTAAATATGAGTTCAAAAAATGGTGTCACTTGTTGAAAAAAATATGTTGGCATAGAAACAGCAAGTTCTCTTAAAACAAGAACAGCAGCATGTCTTTTACCTTCATGTCTATCACCACCAAGCCATTCAAAGGCACGCTTTACTTCAAATTCTACATATTCTGCTGTATAAGTACCAGAAACTAATGCTAGTTTACCAACTGTTTTAGCAGCTAATTCCATAACACCCACATCATTAGAAGGTAATAAATTCCTTAAATAATTTGCAAATCTTATAGTTCTTGTATTAATGTTTCCCACATCAGCTCCAATAAGGCAAACTATAGCTAAGATACCTCCTTTTTTTTCATTTACATCTGAACCAGATACCATTTCAAATATATGATGATTAAATTCATCCATAAAAGCTGTAATTTCTTCCTGTGATACTTCACGTAGTTCTGTTTTGACATAGAGACATAAGTCTCTAGCTGCTTTATTACGTATTTCTTCATTTCTGGATTTAAGTCTTTGAACAAATTGTTGTACAAGTATACTTGACATTGTTAAAAATTTTTAAATGCCAATTCTACAATATTATTTTTATAAATCTTCACATATGTTATCTAAAAAAATAACATTTTTAAATATGAAAAAAAGATATTTAAGAAAAGATATAAATTAGTATTATTTCTCACATATCTACTTGACATCACACGAATTTTGCGTTTGATAATACATCATTTTTGTGATTGTCATTATTTCTTTTAATTCCTTGATGTGTGATTAAAATTTAAATGTTTTCAATTACATTATTATAGTACGTCTGTCATATAAATTTTTCATGTTTTGATACTCGTCAATTACGAGTTGAATAAATAATAAATCGAGATCTCTTATTCTCTTATTTGTGTGTCATAAACACACAAATAATTGAATTATTTTAATGCCATTAATTTAGTAAATTTATAATAAATATAGAAAAACAATTATGATGCGTTGTTCGAAAGAACTATCTTAAGTTTATAACCTCTACATTGGTTAATAAGAGATGCTCAACTAAATTGTGCGCTTTGAATACTCCCCCACTCTTTTTGATTAAATATTTGTATGTTTCCTACTGTTTCTAATTCATATCTAGTTTATACTATTGTAATCAAAAATAATTAAAAAAAATATATAATAGAAAAAATTTTAAATTATTTAGTACATATTTAAATAAACTAACTATATAATAATAATATATTAAATAAACTAACTATATAATAATAAAAGAAACTAAATATTTTAAATATGTAAATAAATAGATTGATAAATTCAAACTTATACCAATTTTAATTTTATTTTTTTATATAATCAAAATAAATGTCCCAAAATTACTGTAGTATTACAAAGCTATTAATTCTATAAGTAAATATTTTAATTTAGATTTGTTATTAATGTTTCTAAAAAAGAGAAAGAATTTTTAATGAAATAGCTAAAGTTTAACATTATTATTTTTAAATTTTATAAAATCAGTCATTTCAAAATTATATTTTTATTTAATAAATAATAATTTATATTCATTTACATTTTTTGTATGAATTAAGTAGATGTATATGTATATATATAAATATAAATATATGTATATATAATATAAATATATGTATTAATACAATAAATATATTAATAATATAGTTTATAATACTATACAAATAATATAAAATAAATATAAGTATACTGAAAATTTATTTATCAATCAAATATACATATATATTTTTTATTACAATAGGTAAGTATCTTGTGTAAATACTCACTTATATATTTATAGTAAGTTATATTCATAGTAAGTTCATTCATTGTTTATCTAGTCACGTGATTAAAATGGTTTTTTTTTTTAATATGCAGCTAATTAAAATCTAGTTATGAAATTAAAATATATTATCGATAAATTATTATTAATATTAAACTGAATCTAATTTTATAAACATATATTGAAAAATAATTTAAATATAAATTTTAATATTAATAGTTTAATATATTCAATAGATATATTCAATCTAAAAGTGTCATAACCTTTTTATTAATGATGAAACATAAGTTTTAATGACTTTCCATTTTGTGAATTGTTTAGTTTCTAGATATATGAGCATATTAAAAAATGACACTTTGGAAGTTCTTTACCAGAAATATTATTTCACAAAAAATAAAATTTTGTAAATCGCCAATTATACATAAACAATTATTTTATATATATTTAACATCATCAGCCAGAATTAATCGAAAAACCTGTATATTTAACACTTTAAGATATTATGGAACAAATACTTTAGAAACTAAAACTTTAAATTCCACTGTACGATTTATTACAAAAAAAAAAGAAACTTCAGAATTGAAAAACCTAATTGTGCTAGCAGTACCTGAGAAATGGAGGTTATTCAGTGCTATTACTTTTTTACTAATTTCATCTACTATAACAATGGCAGTACCATTTTGTTTAGGAAAATTAATTGATATCATTAATACAAATGATAAAAAAGATATGAAGAAAAATCTTAATCAATTATGTATCATTTTATTTGGAATATTTGCTTTTGGAGGTTTATGTAATTTTTGCAGAGTATATTTAATGTCTACTACTGGACATAGAATTACTCAATCTTTAAGGAAACAATTATATGCTGCTATTCTTCGACAAGAAATAGCAATTTTTGATAAATGTAATACAGGAGAATTTGTTGGTCGATTATCTGGTATAAATTCAAATTTCAAAATTTTATTATATAAATATTATTTTTTCATATTTGATTATTTTTAGGAGATACACAACTTGTTAGCAATGCTCTGACAAGCAATATATCAGATGGATTACGTTTTGCCTTCATGAGCATTTCTGGAATATCTATGATGTTTTATACTTCTCCTAAATTGGCTATAGTTAGTCTAGCAATTGTTCCACCAGTTGCTGGTTTAGCTATAGTATGTGGTCGTTTTTTAAAGAAGATTTCCAGAGACATACAAAACAATTTAGCATCACTAAATATAATATCTGAAGAAAGAATTAGCAATATAAGAACAGTAAAAGCTTTTTCAAAAGAAATAAATGAAACCAATTATTATAATTCTCAACTAGATAATATGCTTAAAGTTTGTTATAAAGAAAGTTTATGCAGAGGAATGTTTTTTGGATTAACTGGTTTCTCTGGAAATATGATTATTTTATCGGTATTATATTATGGTGGAGCTATGATTTCTGATTCCTCTCTTACAATTGGAAGCTTAAGTGCATTCTTAGGGTATGCTGTATATGTTGCAATTTCTTTGAATGGATTATCTTCATTTTATAGCGAATTAAATAAAGCATTGGGTGCAAATATACGTTTAGTTGAATTGATTGAAAAAGAATCAGCAATACCAATTTATGGTGGTGAAATTCTGAAAAATCAGCTATCAGGTGATATTGAATTTCGCAATGTCAGTTTTGCTTATCCTACAAGAGAGAATACATGGGTTTTGAAAAATTTCAGTTTAAAAATCCCTTCATGTACAGTAGTTGCTATTGTTGGAGCATCAGGTTCTGGAAAATCTACAATAGCTTCACTCTTATTAAGATTTTATGATCCTAATTTAGGATCTATACTTTTAGATAATTATGATCTTAAGTTTCTTAATCCAGCATGGGTAAAATCACAGATCAGTATTGTTTCTCAGGAACCTATTCTCTTTAGTGGAACAATAAGAGAAAACATATTGTATGGAGCAATAAACTCAGTAAAATATAATGTAGAAGAGATTGCAAAATGTGCACACATTTTAGAATTTACAGAAAATATGCCAAATGGTTTAGATACAGTAGTGGGAGAACGAGGCATTACCCTTAGTGGAGGACAGAGACAGAGAGTTGCTATTGCTAGAGCATTAATAAAGGTAAATTTATTATTGGAATCAAAGTTATCTAATAAGAATTATATATAAGAATTATATATTTTTAATATTTAGAATCCCAAAATCTTAATTTTGGATGAAGCCACAAGTGCATTAGATGCGGAAAGCGAACATTACGTACAAAAAGCTTTAGAAAAAGCTGTTCAAGGAAGGACAGTTCTCACTATAGCTCATAGATTAAGTACAATAAAAAATGCAGATAAAGTCATTGTTTTGAAACAAGGACAAGTGATAGAAACTGGGAGTTATAAAGAACTTATGAATTTAAAAGATAGTTATTTTAATAAGTTAATTCAACATCAAACTTTTACTTAAATTAATAAAAGCATAATTAAATTGATATATTATGAAAATTATATGTATATATTGTTAAAAACATGTAAACTAAAAAACTAACAAATTGTATGAAAATAATTTATAAAGGTATTGAAAGTCATATTTGTAATAAATAATGATTAAATTTATTGATTTAATTTTTGAAATACAATGTTTTATTCTGAAATTATTTTGTATCATATATTTTTTACTATGAAATTTCAAATCATTAAATTTGTATAAACTTAAAATTTAAAAAATTCAATTTGATATACGTTTATTTATTAAAATAATATATATGAGACATTTATTACAAATTATAATTTATAATCATAAGAATTACAAAACTATATTCTAAAATATAAAGCAGGTATTATAAATAATTCCACTTTGGTAATGATTTTTAATATATTTTCTATAAAATATTGTACACTGTTATTTCTTAAATTATATCAATGTTTTATATCATTGTTCTATATGTTGTCTTTAAATTACTATAATAAATGTTACTATAATTATTTTTAAGAAGAAGAATTATCTTTAGACTTAAATCTGCATAAAAATATTTGATGAAAATATGTGACCAGAAGCAAATTATTGTAATTAAACTAAGATAAATTTTTAATTTTATTTATTTAAATTAATTTAAATAAATGTGTTTTATGAAATAAAATTTCCATTTTAAAAAAAAAGAAAATGTTGTAATATTCATATTATTTGACAAGTATTTAATTATTATATTTATATATTGGAAAATAGAGCAAAACATAAAGAGTAATCACCATTTTTTAATTGGAAAGAATTAATTTTTTATCTTTGCTATGTTTTATATAGCAATACATTTTTTTATCAATTAAATAATTAAATGGAATTCATGTTTTGATCCCATCCATTTATGTTTAATACAATTGAAATATTTGTAAATTTCAGTCATTTTTGTGAATATATATTATTAATAAATAGTACTGATTTTTTAAAATTGACATATTTTTCATTTTTCATTATTTCCAATTATTAAAATTCAAAATTATTTCTTGTGACTTTATACAATCAGTAATTAATTTAGCTTATAATTGGTCAGATCTATGCTCCTATTTGCCAATAAAATATTCTGTAAAGCACTAAAATTCATGTTTAAATGCTTCTTTTTTTATATCACATATTGTATTATGTTAGGAGCCATAAAAATTTCATATGCTTTAATTACAAACACAGCCATATCCTAAGTAGAAACTTCATTCACATAAATTTATTATGAAATTTTTTACAAATTGATTTGAATTAAGATCCAAATCATAGTCAAAACTGATAACTAATATTATAATGTTTTGGAAATAGGCAGTGTTTTGCTTTCTATAGGAGCTTAGAAATTCATATGAACAAGTCTCTGTACAATACCAAATTGATTTAGTAATAATTATGAAATTGAATGAGTAGTAATTATAAAGTTAATGAAACAGTAATATAATATATGATTAGAGAATTTCTAGTAAATCATCTTACAATATTTCTTTATGCATCTCATATATTAAATTACTTAAAGAAAATCATACAAATCATATTTGAAATACAATACAAATTTTTATCATTTAAACAAATTCTATTTTTTCTATTTTTCTTTTTTATGTTTTCTATTAAAATCAAAATCAAATATTAAAAAATATGAATAAAATCTTCTTCTTACATATCATTAACTTCTAGATGATTGTACTGTTTCTTGTTCCATGACTTCATCATCTTGTTGAAACACGGATAATGTTTCTTCTTCATCTACATCCATTAATTCCACCTCTTTCTGTTCTTTTTTATTCATTATATTTTCAATTACTATGTCACTATCATGTATTTTATTTATAGTAGAAGTTATATTATTACCTTGTAATTGTGCTACATTACTATCTTTAATAGACATTTTTTCTTTGTTTTCTGATTGACATATTATTGGAGAATTTTGCAGATTTTCTGATTTTTCTGTTATTTCAATAATTGATGAAATGTTTTCTTTAATTTTAATAGACTCTATATTTTTTGGTTCCTCAACAATAGGAATTGGATCAGGTACTATAGTTTTTATGATACTGCTCTCATCTTCTCCAATTTCTGTGATAATTAAATCATTTTTCTTTTGATTCTGATTGAAATGTTTTGTTACATTAGTTTTGGAACATGGTTCTTCTATTATAGATTTTGAGTTCTTTATTAATTCTACTTCTTTAGTTTGATCTTTCAAATTTTCTATATCAACAGACAAATTCTCTGAAGTATTTATAGTCTCCTCTGTACTTATATTATCAGTAGATAATATTAAATTATTTGTCAATTGTTCTGAATTGTTTGTTGTTGATGTACTTTCCATATCTAGAGATTTTTTATTTGAAATAGATGTATCAATAATTGATTGAATGTTTTCTACTTCAGTACCTAATTTTATTGTATTTTCCAAATTTTTATTAGTATTTAGATTTTCAACAATTGGACTAATTGATTCTTTATTATCCAACACAGTTTTGAGTTCAATATCTGATTTAACTAATATATCTTTACTTTTATTTGATCCTTCTTGTACATGTATTGACATTAATTCAACTTCTGTCTTTTCATTTATCTTAGAATTATCTATATAAAATTTTGTCGATTTATTTTCATTTGTGCTAAAATCTTTTGTTTGGAAAGTAGTTTGTAATTTTCTTGAGGAATCTATAGCATCTCCTCCTTCATTTATCAATTCTAAACTAGGTTGAGAACTAGTATCTTCATTCATAATTGCTTCTGAAACATCACTAATAATTCCAGAATTTTCAGGAACTATGGTTGACAGATTTTGTATTGCAGAACCAATTTGTGAATCCTGTGTTTGTGCTTGAGAATTCAAATTGGAAACTCCGGAAAACTCCGAAGTAGTTTGTATAAAATTAGATACTACAATATCTGACTTAGATGTTGATTCTACTTTCTCATGTGAAAGTTCTTCCGTATCAAATACATTTTTTACTACAGTATTAGTTGGTACAACAGTATGTAACAAAGGCGTTTCATTTTCAACGGTATGCACGCTAATTGTAACTGTGGAAGAACAGTCCTTTTCCCAATATTCCATTTCTACATCCTGAGGAGGCTGTGTTACAGATGGATCTTCATCTACTGATCCATTTACCATGCCATCTCCATTTTCATTTCTCCTGGTTATTGGTCCAGGTTCTCTAGTAGAAACAACTAAGATATTTTTTTCAATAGCTCTCATAAATTTGTCAACTCTATTGTATTCCTTGCGCGGTGCTGTTAATAATTCACAAATTCGTTGAACAGTGAACGGAGCGTTTGCAAATGATTCCAAACGCTCCAAGAGATTGCTTTTCATCATATCATAATTGAAATGCTCAACATTCGGACACGGTGCAAGATCAAGCGTCGGACAACTTTCATAAAATTCGGTCATCACGCGAGTAAGTTTTTCCCTAAACAATGTTTTAATTAGTGACCACTGATAAACAGGATCACCAGTTTTCGCAACCCAACATAAATAATCCTCGAGCTCTCGAGGTATTTCACTTGGACGCACTTTCTGAAATTCGTCAAGGGCTTGCAATACCTCCTCCAAATTATCCATCTTCACCTCCTGCTACCCCCTCCGCCTTCTTTTGTTTGCTAAATAATTATTGTCAATACTTTTCGTTAGATTGTAAAAGACTTACAGCAAAACTTTTTGCAAGAAATAATGAAAAACGCAAACACACCGGGTATTAAATAGCAACAATGAAAGGCAGGGGACGAAACAGGGCTACCAATATCTTAAAAATATGTCAACGTTGACAGCATTTGGTTAGCTCTCATGTGCTTTCATTTATTATATTATTTTTTTCAATGAACAAGATGAATTACGATTTTTAAACATTTGAAATCGAATCTTTAGAATCTATTTTAATTTCTTTTATAATACATATAATATTCAGGTATTTTTTCATATAGAATATATTTGTAAAATTTACATCAATAAAAAAATCAAAATAATACTATATATCTGTTCATTATAAATACTTTTGTATATCTAAAAATATCTAATAAGATTAAAATTTTATATTATATTGTAAAAGTGAAACAGATATAGTAAAAGTAAAAGTAAAACAATATAATATTATATATATTATATTATTTATAAAATTAATATTATACCAAATATATTTATAAATAACATA
>NW_006263671.1:90988-93199 GCF_000469605.1 Apis dorsata | reverse complement strand
TAGTTATAATTAATTAAATGATTTATTTCTTTCAGATGCTCAATTAATTAATAATATATTATATATATTTAATACAATATATATATATTATATATATAAAATATAAAAATCATTTTAAAGTTGAATAGAGATCTTAGAAATTAACAATTATCCAATTTAATAGATTAATTTAATTTAACTTAAAAATCTTGTATTATGGATTAAATAAAATATTCCTATTTATTCAGTTACAATAGCATTTAATTGAAAAATTAAAAAAATTTTAAAATTGATAAAAATTCAAAATTTTTAGTAATATATTGCAAATTATTAAAATATATCGTGGAATAATATTTAAAAAATGTATTACATTAATTATATTTCAATATAAAATATAAAAAAACACTTTTTAAGTAATTTATATAATTATAATTATATTTTCATAAAATTAAACTTGAAATAACTTTTTGTAAATGAATTAGATAACATATATTTATAATGTTAATTAATCGTATATTAATAATGATTATATATTATGAAATAATAAAATTATTCTATAACTATAAATATTTTTTTGATTAAAAACTAAATTTTGTGAATATATATAAAAGACCAATTATATTAAAATTTGCATAATTTACAAGATATGTCAGCTGAAAAAACTATTTAAATGTTGAGATCAGTTAAATGTCTTTTTTGTTTTTAATGATACATAAAATATTTCTATAATTTAAATGATTTTAAAGCAACAATGTTTTAGTAGCTAGAAAAACAATTAGAAAACAAATTTTATTTATGTACATTGATAAGTATAAAATTCAACTATAAACAGCTAGAAAACAAATTTTATTTATGTATATTGATAAGTATAGAAACTATACTTTATATTCAACTATATAAAGTTTATTGTTAATAAATATCTTAAACATTTACAACGTAAACATAACAATAATTAACATAAATAATAATTTTATTATTCTATTTATTTTATAATTGTTTAATATATTTTAATCAATTAAAGATTATGATTTATTTTGACATCATTAAATATACTTTTCATTCATTACATACAATACAAAAAAATTATTTTATTATTACATTTCTTAATAAAAAAAAAAAAATCAATAATCTTAAGTAAATATAAAAAAAATCCTATTCCCAAAAAAATTTCTTTCTCCATAATATTCAAACTATTTCTATTAAAATTATTTAAATTATCAAAAATATTTTTAGATGTCATTAAAAACAAAGAAATATTTAAGTGTCTTTTTTCAACTGAGACATCTTACATTTAATAAATATGCACAATATTTTTGAAAATTGATGATGAATTTATAATTATAATAATTATTATAATTATAACAAGAATATTTAAAGATGATAAACTTATATAAAAAATTGGCTTGATTAAAGACTTAATATGATCATAATTTCACTCTATTTATAACTATCCAATAAATCTAGTGTTAATAATGAAAAAGTCAAATTGATATTATTATAATTTTTTTTTCTAATATCTTTTTTCTCATAAACTTGATAATTTAAACATCAACCACCATTTTCTTATGAATATCTGTATTACCAACAACCTAAAATTATAAAAAAAAATATTTTTATATAGTTATTTTTTCTTTGTGATTCTAGAATTTATTACTTACAGAACAAAATTCTTCGAAACTAATTTTGCCATCTTCGTCTTTATCAGCAAATAATATTGTTTTATCAACAATTTGTTGTAACTGTGTATCTTTCAAGTTATTACCAACCATCATTTTTAATACTTGAAATAATTCTCCATTGCTTATAAAACCATCATTATCCATATCATAAATTCTAAATGCAAATCTTAATTTACTTTCTTTATCTCCCTATATAATAAAAAAAGAAATTATTTTTAAATGTATTATTTATACTTTGATGATATTGTAATAAAATTTATATATACCTTAACACTAAATTGAGAAACACCATGAATAAATTCTTTAAAATCTACTTCTCCATTACCATCAGCATCGAATATATCTATAACACGTTGTACTAAAGGATTTTGTTGTAATTCTGGCAATGACATAAACTCATCAATGCTTAAAGCACCACTATTATCTAAATCTAACTTCCGAAATCGTTTTCCTAATCTTCTAATTTCATCAACATCAACTAAAAGATTAATATTTTTATTTTAATTTATTTATTAATTTAATTATTAAAAAATAAAAATATAAGAATATTAAT
>NW_006263671.1:65141-90692 GCF_000469605.1 Apis dorsata | reverse complement strand
ATTAATTAACATAATTATATATATATAACTAATATGGTGATTAATACTTTATAGGTACTATGTTTAGTTAGTTAAAATAGTTGATAAAAATATCAGTTTAGTTGATAAAAATAGATCAAAAGTAACAAGTAAATTAACAAATAAAATAAAAAATTATTAATTTAATTCCATATTTTGATCAAATATAATTTAAAATTATTTCATAAAAATATATGTAAATATAATATTTATTTTTAAATTTAAAACAAAATAAATTGCTTTAAGATACCAAGAATAGTTTAATATTGACTCACAATTGGAACATAGTTCCATAGGCAACGAGCTTTCATTACCCTAAAAAAAAATGCACATATATATATATTTTGTTAAAAAAATTATTTATATCATTTATTTATAATATATAATAACTATAAATTTATAAAATATTTTAAAACAATTTAAAATGCAATTATGATACATAATCTTTTTTAAACAAATATGAAATTAATTACTTATACTATCAAATATTACTTAATTTTTTATATGAATTTTAATATGTTTAAAATTTAATTATTTTCTTACCATTATATATATGTATGTGTATTCTTATGTCGTTTCTGTTAAAAATTTATTATAAAATGTCAAAATTGATCAGCAAATAAGTAAGTATATACTTCGATAGGCAGTAGAAAATATGAAATATAGAAAGGAAACTTTAACGAAATACACAACTACATAAAATAAACATTATATTATTATTAATTCTAAATTCTATTAAAATTATTTTTTACTTTAAATTAGATTATTTATTTACAATATATCTTTGAAATAAGTTTTTAATATTAGAATTTTTCACTGAAATTAAATTACAAAATATTGTATGGCTAAAATCGAACTTTTTTCTAATTTTCATTCTGTAGATGTCACTTTGATCTATCAGTTATATTTAAAGATTTAAATCAAAAATGTCAGTTAAATGATAATGAAGAATTTATTATGAATACTTGAATAAATGATTGATTGTGGAGTGTTATTTTAATAAAAAATTTAATTCAAATATTAAATATTATATAATTATTATTTTAAAGAATATTTTGAAACATATAAATATATAATAACAACAATAGATAAATTTATAATAAATAATAATAGTGTTTTTAAAAAATCTTCTGATATTTCTGAAAAACATATAATTTATAATGACCCATATGGAAGCATTTAAACTTCCATCTAATGTTCCATCTGATTATAAGGATATTGTACTTGATACTTTGTATAAAATGGAAGAACATGTTGAAGCTAGAGGATTAAGGTAAAAAGGAAAAAATTTTTCTTCAATTGTTAGTATTATATTTGATATAGTATAATAAATATTTCACAATTTTAATGTTGTTGTAAAAATAAAATATTATTTTACAGATATCAATGGAATTTAGATGATTTTGAAATTGGTGCACCTTTAGGTAGAGGTAAATTTGGACGTGTTTATTTGGCTAGAGAAAAAACTACACATTATATGGTTGCATTGAAGACTTTATATAAAGTAGAGTTAATGAAAGGACGTGTAGAGAAACAAGTGATGCGTGAAATTGAAATTCAAACGCATTTGAGGTAAATATTTTATAATTTTATAATTTCATATTTTATAATTTCTTTATTTACAAAATATTTTTTAATAATAAATATATATTTTATATTATATAAAATTTTTCAGACATCCTCATATTCTTCAAATGTTAACATATTTTCATGACCATAAACGTATTTATCTTGTATTAGAATTTGCAGCTAGAGGAGAATTATATAAGGAATTAAAACGACAACCCAACGAAAGATTTAATGAACATTTGTATATATTTTGAAGATAATTTATAATTTAATAAAATTTATATATTTATTTTTAATCAACAAATTATTTTTTAGATCTGCTAAGTATACTTATCAAGTGGCAGATGCTTTAGAATACTGTCATAAAAATAATGTGATTCACAGAGATATAAAACCAGAGAATTTACTACTTACTTATGAAGGTAATATAAAATTAGCAGATTTTGGCTGGTCTGTTCATGCACCATCATCTAAGTAAGTACCTTTATATAGTAGTATAATTATAGTACATTGTCAAAACATAATACAAAAACAGAATCAGAGAAAGTTCTAACAATAAAAATAATTGCAGAAGAAATACATTATGTGGAACATTAGATTATTTACCTCCAGAAATGGTATCAGGACAAACATATGATATATATGTTGATCATTGGTGTTTAGGTATTCTTTGTTATGAATTTCTTGTTGGTAGACCACCTTTTCTTAGTGATTCACAACAAGAAACTTATGCAAAAATAAAGACATTAAATATACAATGGCCAGAACAAATTACACCAGGAGCTAAAGATTTAATATCAAAAGTAATTTCTATTTATTTTTATTATTTTTTATTCAAAAGTTAATAATTATTTTTATATTACAGTTAATTAAACGAAAAAGTTCAGAAAGAATTTCTATGGCTGCTGTAAAAAAACATTTCTGGATATTAAAATACAAAGATGCATATTAATATAAAAATCTTAAAAATTATGAGAGGTATATATTTTTTTATTATAAAATCATATTAAAACAAAATTTTTTATATTTATGCATATGTAATAGCAATATTTCAAATATTACAAATTAAAATAATTCTTATGGCCAATTCAAATTAATTCCTGTTACATCCAATGCGACTATATCAATTTCAACATTAAGAATATCACACAAACTTGGTTTTGTTCGTCCAAAATCTCCGTGTACAAATTCTTTTACATAGGTTCCAGCTTGTGTTTTAATATCTAATATAAAAAAAATATTAGCATCCTCGGAACTTATGTTCAAATTTTTTAATTCTTGATGTTTTACCCAACGAGCTCTCATTTCATATATTAAACGTATTCTAGGGCTTAAGGGTCGTCGATGTAATACTCTCATTGGTGTTTTTTGAATTATTTTTAAATGTTTCAAATTATTTAATTTTTCAAGAGAAAGCACATTTTTAGATGCATTACGACAAATACAAAGTGCTCGATAAAATTTTGTTTTAACATTTTCTCCTTCTTTCAATTTTTTCAGATCAAATCTGGATAAAACTTTTAAATTTGAGACAATTTGTACTTGCTGTGAAGATAGATTAATTTTATTAATTAAATCTGACAATAATTTTTCTGTTATTTTTGTCAATCGAGGATTAATTAATTCAACTGCAAATGGTCTTCCTGAATATATATTTCTAACATCCACATCTTCTCTGCCAGATGATAAAAATTTAATAGCTAAAAATTAAATTATAAGTGAAATTATTAGTATATAATTAATTATGATATCAAAATTATTAAATATATGATTTACATTGAGCTTTCATTACATCAGCAATAGGATTACAAAGTATATCTTGAACAGATGTCTGCATCTTTTTTTCACCATTTATAAACCATGGTGTTTGACTCAGTTCTCTTGATAACTTATTATATCGTCCTGAAGTTATAATATGAATATATGGTATATTTAATAATTTATATATATTATAATTATAGCTATATGTAATTATATACATTATAATAAACAGTAAATATTACCTCCAATAAAAATACTTGAATGTGAACACATAATATTTTCTATAAAAATACTATTATTTGTTTCAAATGATAATACTTTAAAATGCTGAGAAAATTCTTTGTCTGTTATTTTTGTCATAATAGTTTCTATATTTTTTTTGCTGAATCTATTATCATCATATTTTCTTTTGTACTTATTTCCCATGTTACTTGATTCATTGTATATTTTTAATCTAAAGTAAAAAAATTTTATTGAAATTGAAATAAATTTCTATCAATAGAAATAAAAAAATTTTGAAAACTTACAATGTTTCACATTCTTTCTCATTAGATTTATATGTTAAAATAACTTCAATCAGAAATGGAGAAGGTGTTATTAAATCCACTTGTTTTTTAATAGCCTGTTCTATTTTAGGAGTCATTATCCATTTCCAAACATCTTTTACATTTTGCAGTTTAACTTTAAGATCTAACAAAGTATTTTCTGAAAGATTAAGTTGAGTAGCACATTGAATACGTAAGAAGCGTTCTCTAAGACTGATGCATATTGGTATTGTTAATGCACATGTGAATGTTCCACTGTCATAATTTTGTTTTTCTATTTCAATTTGAATCTGTTTATTATTGAAAAATTATTGAAATTTATGTAAAAACATCAACATCAATATTTCAAATTAAATATTTCAACATACTTTTTTAATAATTTGTTCTTGTATTTTATTTTGGAGAATTCCCAAACAGGCCATGCAAAGTATTTCATCATTAAAAGAAATATCTTCCGTTTCTATATATCTAACCTGTAGAAAAATTTTATATATTATATAAAAATTTAAAAAACTTTTTAATTATAAATATTTTGAAATACTTACATGTTTTGCAAATTTAATAGGATCTTCAAAACAGTTTAATGTACGCCATCCAATAAAACGAAAACAACATCTTAAACAACAATTTTGCTGATATAAAAAATTAAAAATACGTTTTTCTTCTTCAGTATAAAGATTCATTTTATATAGTATTTTAAGATTAAAACAATATTAAAAAAATAAAATTATGTTAATGAACTTTAAATTATTTAATATTGTATTTATGTTAACTTGTTAAAAAACAATTCAGTGTTTTTAAGTAATTAAATATATACAAATTTATAAATTAAATTATTGTTTTTCATTTTTTATTGTTAATAATTCGAATGTAATTAAGAAACTAACGTATTATCTATAATATAAAATATCAGTCAAAACAACACGATGTTGATATGATGGCATGAAAATGAATAGAGTACATCTTTTTTATCGACTTTACTAATTGTAAGAAGTATGATGGGTGTTTACAATATTCTTTATTATTAATGTAAATAGTTATTAATTTTAAGTTTTATTTTGTTACAACTCGTACCTGATTAATTTGTAGATAGTAACATAACGTTTAACATCATGCCTATTCTAAGGAAAAAATCTAGCAAAAAAGTAAATGTGGAAAATGGCAATGACAATTTAATTGGAGGTTAATCATATACATTCCTTTTTAATTATTTTAAAATAATACCTAACATCACATCAAATGTGTGTAAAAAAAATGTAATATATTATTGACGAAATAATATTTTATTTTTTTTATAACAGATATAACTATCAATGATTTTGCAAATTCATCACGGATACATACAAGATTTAAAAAGGCAATAATAAATGTCTCCTCTGAAGGTTATTTTGTCAATTCATTTTAATGAATCTTATGTTCTAATGTTTTTATATTATATTATTATGTTCTAATGTTTTATATAATAAAACATTTTTATTCATTTTTTTATACTGTTTAATAAATAATTATAATAAAGTATTTTTTACAGTGAGACAAAAAATAACAATAGATGAAGAAAGTTTTTTAAATGAAATGAATGAAAATTACCAAAATAATTTGTACGATTCAAATAAATCAAAGAAAAATACTAAAGGTAAATATATTTAGAAGTATTAAATTATAAATATAATTATAATTATAAGTATATTTTGTTGTTAAGTTTCAAATAAGCTTAAATTAATCTCATTTTTTAGAAGTTTTAACAAATCAAAGAAATAAAAAATCAAATTACTTTAAAAAAGGTATAGAAGAACAAGAAGGTAAAATACAAAGAAATAGCAAATAATAAAATTCATATTTTTGAATTCAAAAATTCATATTTTTATTTTATTTAGGTATAGATTATCCATTAGATATATGGTTTATTATATCTGAATATATTAGTCCTGAGGCTATAGGAAAATTTGCTCAAATATGTCGAAGTTCTTATTATGTAGTTTCAACTGGAAAATTTTGGTTTCATTTGTATAAATCGTAAGTTTTTCTTTATATAAGAATAATTTCTAATTAAATATTAAATATAATAATATCAAGTAAAATATAATTACAGTTACTATAAATTTGTTCCTGGTTTACCAGAACGTCTACAACCACAATGTATGGTTCGTACTCATGGACTTCGAGCTTGTGTCATCAGAACATTACATTATACTTATTTTGCTTTGAAAAGAAAAGTTGATGATGTATCCTATTTAAGACAAGATGAACCACATTCACTTATAAAAAGACAATG
This sequence comes from Apis dorsata, assembly GCF_000469605.1. Lineage (NCBI taxonomy): Eukaryota > Metazoa > Arthropoda > Insecta > Hymenoptera > Apidae > Apis > Apis dorsata. The sequence goes on along the minus strand of NW_006263671.1, from coordinate 84,527 downwards.
CTGTCTTATGTGGCATAAAGTATGTAGTAATATATAATATTATACTACTAATAATAATATTTTTTAATAATTGGATCATTTTGAAAATTTTTATAAAAAGCAAATTAATTCAAAAACTATAATATGAAATCATCATTTAAATCATATTAAAATCATCTGAAAACTTTGAAATCTTGCAAAGATTTAAGAAATTTAAAAACTAAAAAATTAAAAAATTAAAAAATTTAAAAATCATTGATATTGTGTTGTTAATATCTAATTGATAACATTCTCTATCATTTGAATTGTAGAAATTATTAAAATAATATAATGATATTTGATATATTATAATATGGTCAAAATAATTTCATTAAGAGAATGATTATATAATTAGAAGTTAAAATAGCAGAAAAATCATAGGATAATAATTAAAATCATTTTAATTTTACAGAAGTTCATTGAAATTATTATTGATATTCAAAGTTATTTAAAAATCAAAAATAATTGAGACTTAGATCCGTGCGTTCGATGCGTTCGGTAGTCTCATAAGATAATTACTCATAGAATAAAATTACATCTCATAGAATAAGATTATACGTAAAGAGCTTAGGAATCTATTTATGAAGCAATATTCTAAAAAAATCAAATATAAATAAATATTGTCGCCATTCAAATTGCAACAATCTCAGTGCCGAAGAGTCACCGCTAGACCGGCATTAACTCAAGTAGTGACCGAGAGTCACCGTTGGAGAGCAAAGAGTTAAATTTATTAGAAAGTTATAGCTGATTGTAGAAATTATATTATTGATATTTAAAATTATAAACTTTAAGATAATGATTATAATTAAAATTACTAAATTACTAATTGAAATATTGAAGATCAAAATTTATTCAAACATCAAAGACTAATCGAATTCATATCATTGAGTTCATCATCAATCATGTCATTTAAAAGAATTATAATTATATATTTCTCTTTCATATTGTATATTTTTAATTTTTGTTTTTTCGAAAATGCATTTAAAAAATGCTTAATAAAATTAATTGGTTATAAAGTAATTATCAATACTTTGTTTTAGGAAGGAAAAATGCGTTGGTACTTCTATTTCAAATTAAAAGAATTGCCCAAAACTAAAAATAATTTATTAAAACAAAAAAAAAATACGAACGGTAAAAAAACAGATTTTATTGAAATGTTGGAAGATGTAGCTGTGAATATAGAAGAAGGTTGTAAAATACTTCGGGTACTTATTTTATTATAAATAATTATTAATTATTTATAATAGATATTATATCATTATGATAAAATTATATTTATACAATATTGTAAAATTTATAGGTAACTTGTTTAAAATATAGTATGTTACCACCTGTAATTGGTTTGATTTTACAGTCAGTATCAATGACTTTAATGCCTGGTTTTAAAGATCATCGATTACAACTTGGATTTGGAACATCAGATATTCCTAATACTTTAACAAACCAAGTTATTTTGAATGAAGTTGTTAATTATCAAATTTTAGATTGGTGGCATCCAACTTATCCTCATCAAGATTCAATAATTTCCATTGAATTGCCACAAAGTGATTCTTGGGATCAGAGTTTATTATAAAAAGAATTTAATATTTTATAATCAAATAATTAGATCATAAATACAATTTCTGTAATATAAATATGTTTATGTAAATAATACATGTCTATTAAGCAAATAATTTGGATACTTGTTTTTCAAAATTTAACACATTAAAAAATTAAAAGAAAACTTATTATTATAATTTTCTTATTAAAAGAGAAAATATTATATAATGAATAATATATAAATAATAGAGAAAAATATAAATAAATAAATTTTCATTGCAAATAACAAAATTAATTTATATAAAAATAAAATAAATAGAAGAAAGTAACATTTATCTTTTTATTGCTGTTTCAACAGCGTATAATAATTCTTTCATATAAAGTATATTTGAAGTTGAAATCTGCATCTCTGTAATCTAAAATATGATTTAAATGTATAATTTAATAAATTTTATTTAATAAATGAATTATGATGATAAATTTTACCATGTTAACATAAGTTTGTACATCAATTTGTAATTGAATTCGTATTTTTTCATCATCGCTGATTCCTTGAACTTCAGATGAAAAAGAACCTGTAGATTTATCGCGTATTTTTTTCAATCTTCTTAAACTTTCCTCAGTTTTTTGTACTGAAGTAAGCACATCTTTTACAGAAATTAGATAACTACAAATATTTTTAAATTAATGTTTAACAAACTTCAAAACAATAATATTAATATTTAACAATGTTTAAATTTTTTTTTCTTACTGTTCAGTTAATGAGGAAAGAGTTAATTGTAACCAATAATTAACATCATCTGGTATTATTTTTTTATAATCTGCATGAAAATTGATAAGAAATGCAAGAGTATTTTTAATATAGGCACATGATTTAGTTGGTATGTCCCTTTTTGTCCGTCTAAATAATCTTGGTATATCACTAACTTGTTTCAAATGTACTACACATTGTTTCAATAATTCATTTACAATTTCTTTTGTAATATCTGGCCAAATCTTTTTTAAATTTTTTATTGTTTCATCAAGAGAATCTATGAAAGAATACATATATAACGATAAAAAAATTTTTAATGATAATAAGATTAACATGTTATGCTGTAACCTTTTAACAATTTCAATACTGTTGGAGTTTCTTCTTTAAGTTTTATTCGAGATATTTCCAAAAGAGATGGAAGTATATTTATAAATTTTTCTGCATCCTTATATAAACAGATTAAGAAATTAAGTTTTGTAGAATGTTCTATTTTGTTTGAATTGTTAATTTCATTTTCTATTGGCCATACCTTTGCATAAAAAGAAAATTAAAATTGTAGATCATAATTTTTCTATTATTTACACAATAAGCTTTGATAGACAATATCTCGAAACATATAGCCTATTTTTCATTAATATTAAGATATTTATCTGTTAATTTCGCAATAGAATAACTTTATTGTAAGAAAATGAAAAAATTTTTAGGACATCATATATCATATATCATTTATATATATTTTATCACTTAAAAAATAAAGTATACCTCTTTAAGCACTGTTTGAATCCATGTTTGATATCTAGCACATATTTGAAGACTGAATTTCCAAAATCTAGAGACAAAATATTGCAAATTATTATTGTTATAAATAAATATTTTATTTCACTTACTTATGGAAGAGTTGATACAGATATATATTATTATCCCAAATTTTTTGTAGATTTTCCCATATAATATAAGTTGTATAAAGAGAAAACTCATTTTGCAATGCAAGAGATTCCAATGTTCCTTTTATAGATGTTGGTGATATTGGTTCAATTAAAATTGTCTCAATTCCATTAGCTATTTCTTGAAATCTAATTTGAAAATATACTGGTAAATTCCATTTTTTTAAAAAATTTTTATATTGTGAATTATTTTTTAATGCAATTAAACATTCAGATGTAACGCATTCAGTGTCTAACTTTTCTAAAAATTCCAAAGTAGCTACATATCTCTGAAATTATATATATATATATATAAAATACTGTATATGATACATATTAATAAAGTTTTCTTTCTATTCACTTACTGAATGGAATAATATTGGATCTCCAGGAGCAAAGATGCATTTTATATAATGTTCGATTTTTTCTTCTACATCAATCCAAAAACTATTTACTAAAAAATTGAAACCTTTTACAGAAAGTCTGCAAAACAAAATCTAAAAATATTTCTATACTATAAAATACATAATTTGACTTTTATAAATTACATACCTATTTGGATGTAATGTGATATCTAATAATTGTTTAAGCTCTACATTTAAGATGGTCAACAACTTACTATATATATTTTGTAGACCTAATAAATCAGTTTGCAAATTTTCTATATTAATTATGTTATATATCAATGGACTAATAATCTCTTTTCTCACTAAATTCTCTGCATCACATATTTTATCAAGTGTGACATAAATTCCTAAACAACGAATTAATAAGACGGAATTTTGTTCTTGTATACATGCTAAAAAAAATTCATTGAGATGTGTCATATAAGATTGTTCTAGTTTTTCACTTTCCTGTAATATAAATTTTTTATTCATTATATATCATAATAAAAAATAAAAAATTTATTTTCATTATATTAATTAAATATATTATTTAAATTTTTTAAAAATGTACATACTTTCTGTTTTTCGTTAGTAATATTTAATTTGCATCTAGACATATGAAATTGCAACTGATTAAATTCTGCTGCAGCTTGTTCCAAAATGTCTACTTTAACAGGATTTTCAAGGAATGTATTTAAACATAAAATAGATGTAAGTTTATTTAAAGATTTATAGATATATTGTAAACTGAATATACTTTGCTTATAATCTCGAACTTTCTTATTTTCATTTATGTTATGAGTAATTGTCACAACTTCATCATCTAAAATCTGCTGTACTTGCTATAAAAAATTATTATTAATAATATTGTACAAAAATTAGAAATTAGATATTTTTTTTTTTTAATTTACCATTACTTCTTCTCTTAGTTGACCTAAAGGTGTTTGTAAATCATTAATAGCTTTATCTAAACCAATCATATTACTTGATAAATTTACAAAATCTATATAATCTTTATTGATTAAATCAATCATAGCAGATCTTAATAATTTTAAATATATTCCAAGATCATCTCGCATTGTTTCTAATTTTGTATTTTTTCTATGTTCTTGAAGAAAAGCATCCACATTAAAATTTTGCTATAAAATATAAATTGTTGATTTAAGATAATATTATGATAAAATATTACAATTTAAAATAATCTTAATGTTAATTTACCTGAATAAAATCAATTTCAGAAAAACATAAATCTTTTGGAGCTTTTGGTAAATTAATATTTTCCTTTGACATGATGGTTTTTTATTAATATTTTTCTATAAAAAAATATGTTTTAAAATATAAATTAAATATAAATTCTTAAATTTATAATTATTTATTAAAATATTTAATAATAATAAATAATACTATATTGTAAAAAAATTGATATTTAAAATAACTTAAAAATATTTATAAGACAAGATAAGAATTCTTATGATAACTTTCTCATGAATTATAATTTATGTTAGAATAAATATTTTTGTCATTAATAATTACAAATATTTAAAAATTATTCTTTAGAATTATAATTATTCTTAAAGAATTTAAAATATTTAAAATATGAAAATCTTATCAAAAGTTTGATTAAACTTTATTTTGGAGCATTAAAAATTGTTACTTTTTTTTGTACCTTTTAAAAGTTTTTGACGAACAATATTAAAAAAAGTTAATTTTAAGTTTATAAATCCACTGATTTAAAACTTAATCATACGTAAAATTAATAATGTTAAGTATATTTGACAGATTACTAGAACATCATATTGATTGGTATCCAAATTCGTCCAGTGAAAGAAGTTACTGTTTGCATGGATAATAATTAAGTGCGATAAATCAAATTTGGCTTATACAAATTTTCATATATTTTGTTTTTCTGATTGCTCTACAATATGTATAATTATATTCAATTTTAAAACTTTATTTTTTAAAAATAATTTTAAAAAATTTTTAAATCAAAATAATAATTATTACTAATATCGCCGGCTAAGACAGCTGGAAAAATAATTAATCCAACTTAGTAATTTTGAAAATATATAATCTAATGCCTATCACAGCCAACATATAGATAATTATTCCACTTATTATTATTATCCATGAACTTTGGAAACCAATAAGGCATCCTAGTAACATATCAAATGCTTAAAAAGCATTAACTTTACATATGAATAATTTTTGAATCATTGAATTTTTAAATTTAAAATTAACATTTTTTAATTCTAATTATTAAAAGAATATTAGAGAAAAGAAGTATTATAAAAGAAGATACAAAAAAATTTATTTTTATGAAAAAAGTTTTAAAAAAATTAATTTTTCGAATTTCGAAGTAAAGTTTTGTCAAGAGTTTACTTATATATTAACATTAAAATAATTTTTAATCTTTAATTCTTAACTTAGTTGTATATAGGTATGTATATAGATACTATGTATAAATCATACGCACGCGTACAATACGACTAAACGAATGGAGGAACAGCAATTCATATTCGTGATCAACAATAAATATCTGCATTTGCATTAATGAGAAAACAGTGCAGTAAAACAAAATTTAACAAAAAAGAATTTATAGTGTTTTGTTCTGAAAAAATTTCAGTAAAAAAAATACTAGGGTATTTTCAAAGACAATAGCTGTGAACCATCGTCAAGAAACTTGACAAGTTTTACTACATTTAGTGAAATTTATTTTCAAAATGGCAGCTACGAGAAGATTGCAAAAGGTAAATCAAAATTTCTGTCAATAAGAATGATTATATATTGAATTTATTATATGAAAAAATATTATAAAAAATTCGTATTTAAAATTCCTTGATCATCATATATGAATAAATTTTCATATTATTTTAAATATTATGATATTTCATGATGATATAGAACAGTAGTACTTTTACTATTATTTGTTAATAGTTATTCTTATTATATTCAAAATTTTTTATGATAAGAAATCAAGTATTTTATTATTTATTTAAAATATATATTATTATTTTTCTTAATAATAATATTGATAGCAATTTTATTTTTGCAGGAACTTGGTGATTTAAGAGCTTCAGCAATGAAAAATTTTACAAATATTCAAGTAGATGAATCGAATATTCTTACTTGGCAAGGTCTTATATTGCCGGTATGTTTTGATGTTCCTTTTTATTTTAGAGATATAATTTAATCTAATCTAACCTAACCTAATCCTATTTGTAAAGACAACTATAGTTAGATATACGCAATGCTGTACTACAATTTGATTTTGGAAAGATTGGAATGATTGTATATGTCGTTTTCAAAATTTAACTGGTAACATAATGACATACAAGTCTTAATTACATTTAAAGTATGTTTTTTTTATTATTCCTCTTTCAGAAATGTTTATCACTTTTACTTCTTTTAATGTTTTAGGATAATCCTCCATATAATAAAGGAGCATTTCGTATTGAAATAAACTTTCCTGCAGAATATCCTTTTAAACCTCCAAAAATAAACTTTAAAACAAAAATATATCATCCAAATGTGGATGAAAAGGGCCAAGTGTGTTTACCAATTATAAGTGCAGAAAACTGGAAACCAGCTACAAAAACAGATCAAGGTAAAACTTTATTTGAATTTGTTTATCCATATAAGAAAAGAAGTAACATATAATTGATTTATTATACTTATAGTTGTGCAAGCTTTGATAGCATTAGTGAATGATCCTGAACCAGAACATCCATTAAGAGCAGATCTTGCAGAAGAATTTTTAAAAGATAGAAAAAAGTTTTTAAAAAATGCAGAGGAATTCACAAAAAAACATGCAGAAAAAAGGCGGGAATCATCTTCTAATGAATAACCACGAGTGATCAATTTTACTCACCATGATGCCTGCCACCTGTCACCTAATTTAATTCAAACAAATATAGACTTCTCTGTTACATGAAAAACAAGTTGATTGAAATACATGTGTACAGTATTGGTTAACTATCGACAATGATATTATGTGCAAATTGTAATGTTTATAAAGTGAATTAACAAATTTTTCAGAGTAAAGTAAAAGTATAATAAACTGTATGATATTGTATACAATTTGTATTTTGAAGTTGTATTTTATGGACAATCCATATAATTTTAAAAAGCATAAATATGCAAATTGCTCTTTTTTGCTAAAGCAAAATTACAATTTATTGTGAAAAAGTATAATATTATAGAATAATGCATTTATTTCTAATATTAGAAAATATATTATGAATGTGTTGTGTGAAGTTATAGGTAAACTTTGGTTCACATCAATTAAATACAAAATCATTAAATGATTATTGTAAATGTATATATAAAATTTAGCTAATTGCTAAATTGATTATATTAATTTTGATTGAAAATATTTTTCTTAATACTATATTGAAAATATAATTTGATGCATTTAAAAATATTTTTAATTATTTTAAAAATATATAGAAAATTGATTTGTATGATTTGATGTTATATTTGCAAAATTACAATTGAATTACTTTAATTACTATCTTTATTTTTTTGAAATAACATTATTTCATTAAATAGCAAATAATTGAATTAATAATTTTATTAATTTGTTACTTTATGTGATATATTATATTGTAGAATAATTCAACTGTAAACTCTGCAATATTGATATTAGCATTTACTACAATTTTAAATATAATTATAATATATTATATATTATAATGTATAATAGAATTGTATTTAACTTCTTGACGTCTATTATTCCAAGTATATGCTTTATAATTTTAAATATTAATTGATTGTCATTTTACTTATACTGTAAAATTTTATTTTTATAATTTAGACGTTAAGAGGTTAATTTAATAGGAAATGTTAAAAAATGGAATAACAAAGGATTGGATAGAATTAATACGATATTCTTATATTTAAAATGTGTCGAAACTAAAGATTGCTTTTACAGGGTTTTATTTTTTATTTAGTTTGCGTAAGAAAGGGTAAAACCTTTTGTTTAAATATTAAAACTCTATATTAATAAATAAAGGTATAAATGGAAATAAAAATATGATGCATTTCGCATGTTTTTCATTTCATTTCGTCAACATACGAGCTCATAATAATACGGTCTTTAATCATAATTTTTGTCTCATTCCTTTATTAAGTTCTTCGTCTTTTATATAAACTGCGCGCACTCTTTTTTTTATTTCACCATCTGTGACATTGTCTCTTTTTTTTATTTCCGCATCTGTTACAAATTCGTAGAGATTCCACTTTTGGCATACTATAATAAATATTCTGCGATTTAACGAAAAATTGGATTAATTCAATTGTAATAAAATAATTGATGAGCTAGGTGGAAGAGGTGGAGCTCGCAGAAAACTTACTAAAATCATTACTTGTATTCTAAAGTTTTAGGATATGGAAAATGATTAAAATAAAGTAATCAAATATTAAAATGAGGCAAATATATTCTTAGATATACATTCACATGTTTATGTACACACATAATAGATAATCACGAATGTAAATAAAATCTTCGTATATAACACTAATAATTTATCACTATATCCGTGTAGATTTGTTTTTGATCATAGATACATATGTAAATAGATTACAAATATAAAAAAATGCTGAATCATAACACACATAACGAATGAATCAATTTTAACGATAACAAATTTCATTTATTACTAATAAATGTTTGTATATAACGTATATTCAACTGAATCCTGTTGAACTTAAATTACAATTTTCTATTATAGTAAGTATTTTTATATATTTAATTAAATCAATCATATAAATACAAAATATGATATCAATCATATAAATATGAAATATGATAAAATGAATTCAAGGAAGAGGATATCAAGAATTTTACAGAATATATTTTTGTAAAAAACTTACTTTGATACTTGAAAATATATATTCTAGATCATTCAATTATCTTCATGTCAACCTTTTCCACCAAACTAGCCAATTATTAAACACATTTATCTATTTTTTTAATTTCGAGGCAATCGACATCAATTAATTTAAATTTATAAAATCATTTTTTCTTTATGCAATTCTATTTTAAATTTTAGGTTTTGAGATAAATATAATTATTTTTAAGATTAACATGTAGTAAATACTATATATAATAACTATATTTAAAGTAAACAGATAATATAAAAATTTATCAAAACCCAAAACATAAAATAGAAATTGATTTATATAAATAATTAATATAAATTAATATAAATGGAATGTTAAATTAATAATTTATCTTTTTTATATTATGTAATGTGTTTATGATGTGGAATGCCTCGTTCGTGATCATCTTAATTACGTTTATAAAAAAATACTAGAGATGATAACAATTTTCAATGAATTAATGAAAAACTGAAGATGTAACATATAAGTTGATAAAATATAAGATAATGAAAAGATATTTAAAGAAATAGATACTATTATAGATTACTTACATGTTTGTACAGATCCAACATTTAAATTCGAGCATTAAGCAACATACGTATATACCTTCCTATAATTAAATTATTATATTAAATTATAATATTAATATTAAAAATATTATATATTAATATTATTATATTATATTATAGATATATATAGATATTATATTATAGATATTAATATTAAAAATAATTGCTAAAAATAAAATGAATAATAATTATATAATAATAATTACACAAACCTATCTTCCGGCGTACGAGCCAAATATTCACGTTCAATTAAACCTTCAATACGTTTTTTAATTATTACAGGCGACGGCAAAAATCGACCTCTTAATTGTTCTGTTACTTCAGTTACAAGTATATTGTGCTAAAAAAATATAATATAAAATAAAAATATATTAAAAAATATTAAAATAATAAATCATAAGAATAATGCTACATAAATGCTACATACAGGCATACGCTTTCTATCTTTCATAATGCGAACAATAGCTGCTTCTATTTCATGTTTTCTGTCCTCATCTACTTTGTTGCGAGTTTCTCTTCTTTCAGGTTCTGATTCGCCTTTTGCAGCTACTGTTTGAATCTTTACTCTAAAATAAATTATAAATAATTTATAAGTAATATAAAATAATTAAATAAATTGATTTAATAATATTTTCATTTACAAATTTGTTAACTTATTATATCGATTTTGATTTATTGTAAATAAGATACCTATGTAATTTACTGGTAAAACTGTCGTTAACACAAAAATAATGTGAAGGTTCTATTTCCTTTGTACGAGGATGTTTTAATAACACTCTTTGTGTAGCTTTTCCCATTGCGAGAGATTGTAATGCTCTAACCAAGTCTCTCTCTGGAATATCGGTTTCACCTTGAATTTCCTACACAACGTTTTATATATTGTATACATAATCACGAAGACTTCAATATTTTTCAATAAAAATCGGAAAATAAAATTAAATATTCAAACTAACCTCGTAAGTCAATTTTTCTCTTTTGTTGAAAAGCATTAATACACACATTTGATAAGTTGATACTTGAATGATGTGTTTTCTGGTATTTCCACAACTGTTGCTACGTTGACTTAAAATACTACCATTAGTAGATATTCCAGTACCATACAGATTACCACTTCCATTGCCAATGGAACTTGAAGACGATGGTGTATCTAAGCCACCGCAATTACTTTCTTCTCTTCGTGGTCCATGAAATACAGCATTTAAATCTGCAGAACCTAAAAAGATTATATTATCAAATTTATATTATCAAAATTAAAGACATAAATAAAAAGATATTAATTAATTTATATAATTATATTAATTAATTAACCTAATTGTGGTTGTAATGTTAATTGTCGACCACTATGTTTAGCAAGATAAAAACGTCGGAAAGCATCAAAAGCATCTCGTGGAGCAGCTGGCATGCTACATTTTGGAGTTGCGGATTGCGTCGGCCAAAAACCGGTTGTCAAAACTCTTACACTTATATCCACTCCATGTAGGTTTGTCTATAAAATATAAAATTGAAAGTATAAAAATTAATTATTTATGAAATAATTATAAATATTTTAACTTATAAATGCTTACATTGGATGTAAGGACATGATCTTTAAATTCATCCATAATAGTATTACTAACTGTTATATCTTTGAACATTCCCTCCAATTTTGATGTGAATTGACATCCACATTCAGTCTAAAATAATTAATTATTAAATAATCTATATTAATAAATTAAAAAAAAAATTACCTTAAGTTTAGATATCATGTTTTTCTCGCTATCATCAGACACAGATTTATTCAAAAGAAGACGTTTAGCTAAGTGCTGTTTATAATATCGTTCAAATACATCTTTTTCTTGAAGAAATCTAAATAAAACCATAGTTTTATCCAAGATACCTTCGATTTCCTGTTCTGTCATCTAAAAATATATATTAACATAAACATTGATTATTATATACAATTGTACTATTTAGATTAGGAATTGAAATAAAAGATAAAACTTATATATTTTATTTAAATACAGCAATCCTTTGTAGATAGATGTAAGATATTTATTAAAGTTTTATGATATTATCTACCATAAAAATTTATTTATAAAAATAAACAGTTAAACTAACCCCTTTAACACCTTTTTTCAGCTTATCATCAATGAAAAGTGAAAGATATTCTGGACTTTTTGTATTTAAATTGAGAAAATATTCAAAGTCAGATGCAATCATTTGTTTATAATTCTTATCATTATTAAACGAATAATGAAGAAAATGATCAAAACGATCTTTTAAATCTAGCAAGTTCTGAATAAAAAGAACTGCATTTGTCGTTGATTCATGTTCCTCTTGAACCATAGCACGGCCTTGCTCTTTAAGAAATTGAGAAACACAATCACACACAGTACGTAAACCATCCGAAACTCTCGAAAATAATTTATACATGCAGCCAAGATCTTCAGTTTTTTGGTTTTTGAGCATATGTACTACACCACTATTTTCCATCTTCAAATAAAAAGATAAATTGTTCTAATTTGTTATTTATATTTATCGTTTTTTAAATTGTCACAATAATATTAAATATTATGTTAATGGGATAATATTATATTTATACCTCAACAATAGTTTTCATATGAATTTTAATTAGTTCTTCTTCTACAACTTCTACTATTCGTGGTTCAGTAGATTCATCTAAATAATGTTTTGCTCTTTCTGATTCTTCACAAATTCTAGCTTCAACTTTTTTTATATATACTGATGCACTATTTTCAGCCAAAAATTTTTGAGATTCCATCTAAATCAAAAAAAGAAATATTAAAAAATAATATTATATGATATAAAATTAAATAATTATATATATTATAAATCAAATTAAATAATAATATTATAAAATTTAAAAAAAGTTTTCTTACTCTATAAAATTCAGCACTTTGTTGTAAAAAAGGCCTTTCAAAATCTTCTTCATAAACTTGACGACTGTTAATGCCAAGTAACATTAACATTTGGCAGGCATTTTTTATTGCAATGCGATCTACAACTTCTCCTCTTCTTTCTCTTGCTACCATGCCTAGTAAAGTTTCTCTTAAATGATCTCTAACACATCCATATCTGACCACCTAAAAATAAGATAATTATTTATTATAAAATCTTTATTAATTATTCTAGCTTTTGAAATAAGTGACAATCATTTACCTGATCTCTAAATATGATAAGTCCTAAATTATACACATTGTCCACATCATGTTGTTGTACATAAACTCTATCCATGTACATTAAAATATCTCTTATCATTACCATAGATGTCTGATGATCATTCCAAGCTTGATTTAATGTTTGAAGAAAATTGTTGTGAAGAGATCTTAATACATCTTCTCTAACTTTATTTTCTAAATGATGTGTTACAACTTCTTTTAAACCTGTATATAAACGTTCACCATACTTGTGAAGAACCATAGTATAAGCATTCCGATAAAGCTCTTCAAAACTAAGCCCTGAATTATTTTTCTTCTGAATTTCTTGAATAGCATTTTTTAATAGTGCCCAAATACTTTCTACATACTTTTCATCCATAGTTGTCTAAAAGAAAATTAATAAATTAAATATTTGATTTATTAAATTTATATTGATTATTAAAAATTAATGTAAATAATGTTTGAGAATTAAAATTAATTTAATAAAAAATCAAAAACAGGTGAGAATATTATTACAAATAATAAATTTTATTAAAAAAATCAATGGAATTGAATTATATATAATATAGTTTTTAATATTAATAAAATATAATTGATATAGAATAATATCTAAAAAGAATATAATTATATATTATATTAGAATATTTTGAATGTTCAAGTATTCTTAGCTTCATATTTTAACCTTTTTTTTCTTACATTAATTATTTTAACATTGCCTTTATTACATAAAAGAAATATTATGAATATTAAATAAATAACAATGCTTAATTTATCAATATTATTTTGTCATTGTACAAATACAAATTTTATGCTTTATTGCTTTATTAGATAAAAGTAAATTATGTAATAATAATAACAAATACAAAGAATATTTTACTAGTCAATTATAATTATAAGATATGATCACAAAGAATATTTCATTAGTATTTTAAATATAATATTAAAATGTTATTTGATCAATTTTTAATGTCATATTATTTAGCACAGGAGATATAATTTTTACAATCACAATTTAGTGGACAATAATCACAGTTCCAAACTTTATTGACAGAATAAACTGAAATTCATTGATAAACATGATAATATTGAAATATTTATATTTCATTGCTTTTATTTTATATGCCACTATAGCAACTGCTGATACATTCATCTTTGTGACAATATATACAACATTATAAACATGATTCTTTAAAGTTCAAAGACACAGTATATTGATCATAAATAACATCTAAATTATGATACTATGCGTTGTTATCCTATAAAGTACAAAAAGAAGAGTTTTTGTAAAAAATCAGGTGATGAAAACTATTTTTATAAATTATTCTATTTTTTTATAATTTGACATGTAATTAAAAAGAACTGATTATATATAAATGTATATATACGCATAAATTTGAATAGCATATATTTATTAGTTTATTTATAGATATTAAATAAAAATAAAAAAAGAAAAAAAACAAAATATAAGAACAATTAAATTTTAAGAGATAAAAACGAATGAAGGCTAGAAAGAAAAAACAAACGAAGCCATACTCACCGGAAAAGCACGTATGCGCATTTTGCTTTCTTTCTTAAGCATAGCACTGCTCTTCATCATGTCGAATTTCTAGTTGAACGGAGATTCTTTTAGAACGAAGATTCTTTTAGCTCTCTGGCCAATGCTATAATAACGTTACACCGTGTGTACATTGACACCAGTTAAACGTAGGGAGCATTCATTCGCGTACAAGGTAGAATAGCCGACGATCGGCTATTGCGTGAAAATATGATCACTCATCCACGTTCACGTTATGTAGGAGAGTCAAAAATTGTTGTTATCATGAACATTTAGTAAAAGAAAGAAAAATATAAGATGTATCGGTGAAGAGGGGGAAAAAAATGAAAAACTTAGAAAAAGATAGACAGGAAAGGGAAATGGAGAGGAAAGAAAGGGTAAAAAGTATTCTCTTTTTATCCGGTAGATGAAAATGGGAGATAAGATACTCAAGGGTTGAAATATAAAGGGAAAGATGAATATGAGAGGAAAATAGATAAGGAGGTTGAACTAAGGTGAAACAAACGAAAAAAAAAAAAAGGAAAAATCACACACTCCTGTCACGAAGCGATGAATCTGTCAAATTTCAATAATACACACAAATTTTGATGATTTTTGAGCACATTAACGTAATTGTCGGTACGTTCTCAGCGTCTTTCGAGGCATAGTGAATTTAGATTGTGAAAACTCGAGTTTTCATCCTATGATCCGATATTGAGTACACAATATATCATTCACAACGATATGTTCCATGCACATGAATCACGAACACTGTTGTCAGTATAGATTCGCTCAGTACAAATTTCATTATTTTACAGCGCCATGAAAAGAAGCTATTTTTTTTATTATATATATTATTCATTTATATCACTTTAATTTCGAATTTAACAAATTTATTAATTAAATATCATAAAAATAATATTTTTAATTCAATTTGTTTAATAACTATGAAAATTACTCGCAATTAGAAGTAGCTTACTTCAGACTAGTATTTTTATCATATTCATGAATTTTATTTCTTAAGTAAAATCAATCATATTACTTTTAATATCTACATATTATTAATATAAATCTAAATTATTAACTTACTTAATATTAGTAAGTTATAACAATAATCCTTCGAACCAATTTAATATATTCTTTTTTTAAAGAACGCTTCACATGAATAATTTTGTATGAACGTTTGTCCCTGTATTCATAGATCTATTTATACTTCTTTGTCGTAATTTAAAAATCCGGAATTATTTAATTTTTAAGAAAATTTTATAAAAAAATTAAAAAAAAATAGTAATTAATATTGTGAAATATTATTAAATAAAATTAATATATATTAATTTTTGAAAGATGATATTTTTTTATCTTTTTTGAAGTAGACAGTTATTTAATATATTATTTAAAAATTGGTTAAATAATAATAATTGGTTAAATAATAATTTTAAATTAAATTAAATTAAATTAAAATAAAATATAATAATATTTTAATTAAATTAAACTAAAATAAAATATAATGTAAATGTTTTTGTATCACATGTACATTATTATATGACATATATGTTTTATTTGTACTAACCTTATATTTGTTTTATGAATGTATTTATAAAATGTAAATAGTAATCTGAAGGATAATGGAAATCATTATTTAATGATATTCAGTTAATGTCCATTTTTTTTAGTTTTAGTTGAAAATAGTAATAGAAAAATTTAAATATCATACAATGGAATTGATATCAATGTCGAAATGCTTAACTTGTTTATTAATTTTTTAGAAAAACAAAAAAAAATGACAGTTTGTCTTAAATTTTGAAGGTTATTCGAATTATTTTTAAAAAAACTGTGTAATTTATATATAAATATGTTTAAGAGAAGTACCTGCATTTAAATTTCCGTACATAAACATAACTTATCTATAGTAGTACAAATTTCAAAGATTATATAGAAATATGATAGATAAGAAATATCATTAATATAATATATCATTAATAGTTATTAATATCATATTTCATCATTTAAAGATTTATTATAAACCTTATATATTTGTTATATTTATCTATTTGTTATTTTATTATATAAAATACTATTTAGTGAAAGTAATGTTCGCGGATTGTTTAAAGTTAAGATCATATAAGATCATATAAAGAATCGAAAGTATATATATATTTAAGACATAAAAATACAAATATTTTTTGATAAAGAAATTTATTTTCATCGATAAAAAAAATCTATTACGGAAACTTCTTGTAAGTTATATAAAGTATAGATAAGAATAATAAATATAATAGTAAATACGATCGAAATACAACAATAGAAAATATATTAAGATAATTTGGACAAGATTGCCATGTTTTTTTGCCACCATCTTAATAAAGCGAACGTGCATTTTATAAGAAGGGCTTGTATCAAATCTTGTAGTAACAATATTGTTTCCTCACAAATATTATTGCCAAAAATTCATCAATCATTCAATAATTCAACATTTTTATTCGTTAAAACATTTAGTAACATTTCTTCTATAACAATGACTAAAATACAGGTAAGTAATTAATAAAACTGCATTATTGACGTCTGTATATATATATATATAATATATATTGTGTGTGTGTATATATATATATATATATTTCAATTAATTAAAATTTTTTTGTATTATTTTTTTAACAAATTTTTTAACTTTAACTTAATTATTTTGAAAATAACTTTCTTTTTTTTTTATAAATAAAAATAAATATAAAATAATATTTATATATTATGATTTGATTTTGTATTAATTTTTTTATATATAATGCATTCTATATATTATTACTATTTATTTTAGGTTGGATCTGTTGTTGATATCTTAGGTGATGAAATGACAAGAATCATTTGGGATTCCATTAAAGAGAAACTTATTTTACCATTTTTAGATATTAAATTACATACTTATGATTTGAGTATTGAAAATCGAGATGCTACTAATGATAATGTGACTATAGAATGTGCTGAGGCTATTAAAAAATATAATGTAGGAATCAAATGTGCTACTATTACTCCAGATGAAAAAAGAATGAAAGAATTTAAATTAAAAAAAATGTGGAAAAGTCCGAATGGTACTATTAGAAATATTTTAGGTGGTACAGTTTTTCGTGAACCTATTATCTGTAAAAATATACCAAAATTATTAAACAATTGGATTCAACCAATTATCATTGGCAGACATGCTCATGCAGATCAATATAAAGCTGTAGACTTTATAATACCTGGTCCAGGAAAACTTGAAATTATATGGACTGGAGATAATGAACAAAAAATTCAACATACAGTTCATAATTTCAAAGGACCCGGCATTGCTCAAGCTCAATATAATACAGATGAGAGTATTCGTGCTTTTGC
Source organism: Apis dorsata (assembly GCF_000469605.1). Taxonomy (NCBI): domain Eukaryota; kingdom Metazoa; phylum Arthropoda; class Insecta; order Hymenoptera; family Apidae; genus Apis; species Apis dorsata. The sequence goes on along the minus strand of NW_006263671.1, from coordinate 66,400 downwards.
TCATAGTTCTTTTCAATATGCTTTATCAAGAAATTATCCTTTGTATCTTTCTACAAAGAATACAATTCTTAAAGAATATGATGGTAAATTTAAAGATATTTTTCAAGAAATATATGACAAAGAATATAAAGCACAATTTGAAGCCAAGAATATTTGGTACGAGCATCGTTTAATAGATGATATGGTAGCATATGCAATGAAATCAGACGGTGGTTTTGTATGGTCTTGCAAAAATTATGATGGTGATGTTCAATCTGATTGTGTAGCACAAGGCTATGGATCCCTAGGTCTGATGACTTCAGTTTTAATTTGTCCAGATGGACGTACTGTGGAAGCTGAAGCTGCTCATGGTACAGTTACAAGACATTATCGACAATATCAACAAGGAAAGGAAACTTCAACAAATCCCATTGCCTCTATATTTGCATGGACAAGAGGTTTACTTCATCGTGCAAAATTGGATAATAACAAAGATCTTAAACATTTTTCAGAAACATTGGAAGCAGTTTGTATTAATACTATTGAATCAGGTTTCATGACAAAAGATCTTGCAATTTGTATCAAAGGCATGAGTAATGTTACTAGGTCTGATTATTTAGAAACGTTTGAATTTATAGATAAGTTAGCAGAAAATTTGCGAAAACAAATAAAAGTAAACTGACTAGAATATCTTTCTAATAAAATGTTATCAAAATATTAATTATATCCTTAAAAAAAATTATTATTAATGGTTATGGGAAAAGAATATGCATTTAGATTACAAAAATAAAATGTAATAATATAAATAAAGTTGAGATTAATATATTGTAATTATAATTTTTGTAAAAATATATTCATCAAATTCTGTTTTGATATTATATGTACATATATATTTTTTTAATATCTTTAAAAATTATAAAAAATTAATTTTTATTCTTTTTACTTTCCTTTCACGAAAAAAAACATGATAATTCTTTTTCAAACATTAATATTAAATATTATTATATTATTATTAATACTAAGTTATATATATTGTAATTATTAAATATTATTTAAATATTTAAATTATATATTTTTTCTTAAATATTTCATTAATCTTAAATAATATAATAAATTGATAATAATTTAATATATTTAAATTTCTTATAAAGTTAACTGAAAATTTTATTCACATGAATTTGTCATTTGATCTTTTTATTTAGTAATTTTTATTTCATATATCTGTAAATTGATTTCATTCAAAGTATATTATTTGTAAGAATTAAAAAAGAATAATATTA
>NW_006263671.1:63421-64739 GCF_000469605.1 Apis dorsata | reverse complement strand
TTTAGTAGTTTATGTTTAATATTTAAAAATAACTTTTTATAATAATACCAAAGAAATAATACAAAAAAAACATTTACTTTTTTAATTTTTAAAGATAAGGTTATCAATTCATAAAAGATGAAATATAATAATTGGCATAACCTTTATATTTATAAAAGTAAATTATTATATAAAATCTGATATTATGTAATTCTTTTAAATTATAATTTTATTTTTTTATTTAAAAAATTAAAAATTATTATTAATAATATTTATATAAATTATATAATTAATGATACTGAATAATATCTTTAATCATATACTAAACTAATTTTAACTGATTTAAATTATGTAATATATTTTAAACATATGTATTTATTATAATTAAAAATATATACTTTTTTATTAAATAATTACTATGCAATATACCTAATATATATCATATAAATTCTAATATTTATTTAATTAATGAAAACTTATTATTTCGTATATTATTATTCATCATTTTAGATCATTAATTTTGAAATCGAATGTGAAAAAAAATTTACATATATTTCGAAAAATTGAAAATAGCTGCAAATAGCTAAAGATAAGTAATAATTTATTATAATATGTATTATAATGATACTAATTTAATATATTATTCTATTATATAATATATTATTCTATTTTAATAATCATGATAAAATCAATGATAAATTAAGAAATTAAAACAATAAATGAAGATATAATAAATATAAATATAAGATATAATAAATATAAATAATATTAAATAATTATACAATTAAATATAAAAAGTAAATTAATATTTAATACATATTTTATCTTAATCTTTTTCTTTTTTTTGCATGATAACGAAACATATTAAAAGCAAAGTTTTCGAAATCTTGATATTAAATCTTATTACGGATATTAAATTTTAATTAAGCAATAGATTAACTGAAATGTTGTGTTTTTACTTTTCTATCATAGACTATATAGCAAATTTTTATATTTCTTCTATCAGTTTATGATAAGTTATAAAAAAATCTGAAGGTTTCTGACACGAATATATACCTTTAGTAAGATCTGCTAGTATTTTTACAATCAATTTGATCTTTTATAACTCTTTTATAAAATTCTGTATTAAACTTAATATTTTTCTGACGATAAACTTAGAATGAGAATAAAATTCGGAATTTTGAAAAATCTATTGAAACTATATATTTTGCATAAGATTAAAAAAAAAAGATTAATAATTTATTTTAACTAATATTTTAATTAATATATTAATTATATATTGAATTATTTTATTTTTATTTATGATTTATAATCTATTTTAACAAATTCATATATTTAT
>NW_006263671.1:59426-62610 GCF_000469605.1 Apis dorsata | reverse complement strand
AAATAAATCATTTATTATAATGGATGGATATTTTATTAATATATGGATAATTTATTAATATAATTTATTAATGTAATAAAAAACATTTCTAATGAAATGATAGTAGTTGCAGATTTTCTATCCTTATTTTATTGTATTGTTTCTTTTTACGTTTTTTGAAAACTAAGAACTTAAAATTTAAAAGAATTAAAAGAAATAATTAATATTATATTGTTAAATATTAATACCAAAATTCACATGCAAAAGAATAGGTATGCAAAAGAATGAAAACGGAAAATCAAATCGAAATATTTATCATATTGTTTTTTATGTTTAGTTTAATTAATTTGTTTAATTTTTTTAATACGGAGATATTTTTAAAATGAGATAACTTGTTTCCTTTATTTAATGAGCTAACTATTGTCATCATCAATTCATTCTTTTCTCCTGCAGTTGTATCGAGGGCTGCAGGAGAAACAAACTAGAGGAAGTGGGGGCGTTTGAGGAGTATGTGGATACCAGCATCACAATTGGAATTGCAGATGGCGCCTGACCTGCGTCACTTCGGCTCGCCATCGTTCTGTTCAAGTTGGTGAAAGAGGAGGGAGGGGCTAGTTGTCTCTACTTGTAGTCTTTCTACAATTCATCCTTCGTTTTGTCGGCTACTGTTAGCGCCGATGACGAGGTATTTGAAGATAATTTGCAGTATCGAAATAAAACGATCTAATCGTGTCTAAAAAGAGAAAGGAAGGAAAAGGAGGGAGGAAATAAGGATCCAACGAACATATCCGATTTTTTCGAGTCTTGAAAATTAAAACATCGTGATGTATTCGGTGCTTCTGGTTGGCAGCATAAATCGATTGATATGAGATCGTGGATTTATTGACATATCTATTTACAACGGTCATTCAATCAGAGGATAACCTGCTTCAAGCGAAATAACTGCTCGAGGTTTGTTTTCTAGTCAACAAAATCGAGTATTTAATCTCCTCCCTGTTTTTCTTACGATGCATACACATGTATATGTTTTAAACGGTACCTGTCAAATCATCATTCGTCTGTAAACCGGAAATCACTTGGAGAAGCGGAAATTAAACACGCGTGTCAGAAAACCAATCTTCTATAATACTTACGTACTTATTTACTCTCTTTATATTCACGTTAAAGTTTTTTTACTATTCATTAAAATTATAATGAAGATATATATCTTATTATAAAAAAAAGTTATAAAAATTATCTTGGAATAAATGATAATAAAAATAAGAAATGAGATATATAAAAAAATCTAATATTCGTATTATTGATTCATTTTGCGATCGATCTTTATTAACTCAATATAGGTAATATTATATAATAATAATATACAACTTATTGAGAATAATTATACATAAAGATTTAAAAAAATAGTTATTGAAAATTAAAAAAAAGTTAATCAATTTTTATTTTAATATATATAAAATTAAATACATTTAAAATATCAAAATAGTAATCATAAAGTATAAAAATTAAATTAACTTGAAGTTATATTTTATTTTATCAATTATATATTATTTTAAATAAATAGTATATATATATATTTGTTAAAATTTACCTTTTAAAAAAAATATAATTTTTTGTACATTAATATATAATTTTTTGTACAATTACATTAACAATTTTAAAAAAAAATTATAAATTTAGATATAAATTTTAAAAAAAAGTATAAATTCAAGATATAAAATTTCCCGTAAATCAATGTTCTTATATAAAGTATTTATGAAATCAAATCTTTTATTATTATTCTATACAAATTAATGCATAAAAAACGAATAGAGATCAATTAAATTATATTATTTTATATATTGAATTTTCTTCAGGAAATAAACTTAAAAGAGTTAAATTTCATGAAAATGTTCGAACGTCTTCTTCGTCAGCAGTTTTATAAGTAAAGAAAAATGGCGTCGATAGCTTCTAGATCGCGCAACCGCCGAGTATGCTGTATTCTTACTTCCGTAATGTGCACCAACATTTTTCTATGATAAATTGACCAATAAAAATTAAAAAAAAAAAATCTTTTTAAGAAAAATTAAATACATAATAAAAATATATTTCAATTTTTTAATTTTTAATTAAAGGAATCACTTTTAATATCTATAAGAAATGTATACGATATGAGTGAGTTAATGTTAATGTCATCGGAAAGTAGATAAAGGTGCAAACTAATGGAAAAGTGAATGTTGTTTTTTTATCTTGTTATATAGTTCAAAAGATTGAAATAAAAATATTTTGATACGTGATAGGAATAAGAGAAAACAGACGTGGAAGAAAAGAAATCTTGTTCAAGATGTCAGGAAGACTACCCCGATTGCGTGCACTTCGTCCACGACCTCAGCATTTTAAAACGGAACCACATAAGGAAAGTAACCTTAAAGAAAACCGACGGGAAACTATAATGAAAGAACACGATTTACAAAGCGAAGACATTTCCTACAGTGTCAAAGACGATGATACTATAAAAAAACATGAACATGAAGCGTTCGATTATTCAGAATCCTCACAAAATTATGAGTGCAAAACATGCAAACCTTCAAAGTCTCTGTCGAGTCTTAAAGCATATCTCGATCATCTAAAAAAAGAGCACAAACAAAAGGTATATTATTTTAATTGTAATAATTATTGTTATATTGAAACAAAATATAATTATTTTTTTTATTAAAAATTTAATTTTTTAGATTAAAATTTTTTTAGATTTATTATTTTTTATTATTAATAGACTTATTATTTAAAAAAATATAAAATTTATATTATTTTAAAGGAATAACAACTTATATTAAAATAAAATATATATAGTATATTATTTATAAAGTTTGCTATATAATACAATAATAATTTATTGATAATATAAAATTAATTAAATTAATTAAAATTCTCTTCATATGAAATAGTAATAATAAAAATAGTGTTTATTTATATTTAAAATCTTAATAAATAAATATATAATAATTTTTAGGGAAAATTCATGCGTGATACTGGAAATCGATGTTCTATGTGCTCATATGTTGCATTAAACTCAAGAGATCTTGAAACTCATCAGAGAGTACATCATTTAAAAAGAAGATTTTTCCGTTGTGCTAAATGCTCTTATGTAACACATGTACGTGCTCGCTATACAAAGCACGTGAAATATCATTCTATGCCAATGATTAAATGTGATGCCTGTGATTTT
>NW_006263671.1:49442-59234 GCF_000469605.1 Apis dorsata | reverse complement strand
TTTTTTTTTTTTCATAAGATATTAATAAATATTTTTTTTTATAGTGGAATTTAGATAGGCATACTAGAAATCATGGAGGAGGTGGAGCTTTTCAATGCCGTGCTTGTAATTTTACAGCTGATATTAGACAAAGTTTAACAGTACATGAAACTAATCATCATGAACCTCCAGTGGGTCAAATAAATCGTAAATCTAATACACCTTTCGAACGTAAACCAAGAAATAGTCCTAAACGTTACAATCAGGTAATATAATAATATTGTAATATATTTTCTCAATTATTAATTCTCAATTATTAATTATTTATAAAATAAATCAATTTTAGGTGGGTGCAAGTGATTTTCGAGAATCATTGCATATATCTTCAAGTACAACAGTCTCAATTAGTCCTGGAGACACATTCATTTCTGATCAATCTATGGAAGATAAAAGAAGTGCAATAGCCAATGCAGAATGTATAGCATTGAAATGTGAAGAAAAAGGTTGTCAATTTATTACTGCATGGGATTCTGAGATGCAAAGACATTTAGCAGAATGTCATATTCCAATTACACCAAATAAATCTAGAAAACCACTGCCAATGTTAATTCCACTAAGTCCTGCTAAATTAAACAATATTAGCACCAGTGGACCTTCAACAACATTATTAAAAGTTCCGCGTGTCAGGGTAAGACCGGAACTTGCACAAATTGCAAGAGATACAGAACTAGCGAAGTTATATGGGAATAAAGAAGTTAGTTTTTTTTTATATTAAATATAGCATCTATATTTAATTGATTATTCTTATAATGTTTTAATAATTTAAATAAAATTTAAATAAAATTTTTACAGGCTAACAACTTAAAGAAGGATGCGAATAACGCGGCTGATTTATTTGAAAAAAAAAATGCTTCCTTCTTTGATAAACTTAAGGAAAAACTTACAACGACAGCATCAATTAATAATGGAGTAGCAGAGGTAGCTGTAAGTACTACGAACGATTTGAAATGCTGGTGTACTTTTAAAGCTAGTAGCATGGAAGAGCTGGCTTGTCACAAACAAATACATCACACTGCTCTCAGTGTATCTGTGGGCACAACGCGTTGCCCGAAATGCAGAAGACGTTGCAAAAGTTCGACTGATCTACAAGTACATATGCAGTGTTGTCATTCGACAAGCAATGATACATCAATACACAATAGTTTAGAAAAATTATCAAATTGTTCAGAACTCCGTGTGACCTCGTATCGCGGTGAATATGCATTCCCAGCGCAAATGGATTGGGACGTTAATCTCAGCGGACTGAATTCTTCTGGATCATCGGTATGGTGTTTCATAAAAATATTTACTTAACGCGTGCAGATGAATAATATGAATACACGCACACGAACGAATAATAATAACAAAAATAATAATAATCATGCAAAAATTGCAATACGAGAGTCAACAGATCTGATTATATTTCTTAATTGGCATTAATCATATTTTAAAATACATTGATATAAACATTCTAACTGACTATTACAATTATATATTTATAATTAGCTTAAAAATTATAAATTTCTGTTCTTCGAAATATGCAACGCTATTATAAGCTATTTTTAATTATGTTAATGTATATATTTTCTTTATTATTTATATATTATATATATATATATATATTTTTTTTCTATTATTAAGAATGTGCTTTAAGTGTTACTTATGGCAGTCGAGATCATAGATAGTTGTGTTTTCGAATATATTAATACTTAATTTTGATAAAGGTAGTCAAATCTTTTGTCAGGTTGAAGGCTCCTCGACGCATCCAAGTGGCCGACGGGTATTCAAATGCCCGCATTGTCCATTTTGGGCATCTACCGCAAGTCGTTTTCATGTTCATATTGTCGGTCATTTAAATCGGAAGCCATTCGAGTGTTCCCTATGCGCATATCGCTCTAACTGGCGATGGGACATCACAAAACATATTAAACTTAAAGCAGCTAAAGATCCAGTTCATATGACTGCCAGAGTACTTATGACGGATGAAACAGGTCGACGGAATTATTCCAAATATAACAAATATCTTGCACAGGTGAAAGCACAAATTTCACTTACATTTAAACAATTCTTTTAATAGTGCAAAAAAAAAAAGGTGCTTGTCAATTTTTATAGGCGCACTGATTTTTCTCGATATTACTTTATAATGAATTTTTTTTTTCTGTGACAAGCACGTGTGATGATCCTTGTAAATAATTAGAAAAACTAAATTATATTTAAAAAAAAATGAAAGATATAATAAATTATATTAAAAATATTTAAAGCGCTTGGACACTTGATTGGTGATTATGATATTAATCTGATTTCGATTCGACAAGCATATTCTTAGTAATTAAAACCGACACGATAATATAGAAAATTTTTCATATCTTTTAAAAGTGATTTATCATTTTATAATAAACTTTATTTTTTATTACTACAAAAGAAATTCTCAGTGTGCCAATTAGTTGTGTTGTGCTGAGTAATAAGTTTTTTTTCGTCGTGCAGCAGTGTATATGCTTATGTGTGATAAAAAATTCTATATTACATATAAACTTTTCGTTTTTTTCCTAGGTCGAGCAACAATCATGGGAAGATCAAATCATGGAGGAACGTAGTGTAGAAGAAATGAACTCTGATGAACCACCGACTAAATTATTGATAATGAATCGCAACGAATATCTACAAACATCGGAGCCTTCTTCTACTTCTATTTCAATTGCGTCCGCAAGCGAAGGAAATCATAATCTTAACACCATTAATATTGGATTAAGACCACCGCCACCTCTTAAAGCTGCTGTGAGAAATCGAGGACAATCTTTACTTAAAAACAATTTGATTTCTCCCCATGCTCAGACTGGATCAGCTACAGTCACAGATGAAAATAAACGCACAATGTGGAAATGTAAACGTTGTAATTTTCGACATTCCAATAGAGAAACTGTTTCTGTTCACGTTAAATCACATAATGAATTCGAACGTCATGGAGATGAGAAAGTATGATTATATTTTAATATTTTTATTCTTTAATATTGTTTAATATATTAAAAAAATAATGTATTTATGATATGTACTTTTCATTACAGAATGCATTTGGTTGTGAAGACTGTCCATTTTTTGCATCTGATGCAGCATCTTTGTCGATGCATAGAATTCATCATCGTCCGAACTTAGAAGCTATTTTTAAATGCTATTTATGTCCATATTATGTTAGCACAAAAGCGTATGTATTTACATATCGTTATTATCATTAAATATATCAAAAAATATAATATATTTTTGGGAAAGATTTATATATTTTATTCTTGTAGGGAGCTTTTAGATCATGTCAGACTTCATGGAGAAGAACTTGCCGTAGTACATCAACAAACTATGGATTATAATTTCTCTACTAAATCTAAAGTACATCGAGCTTTAACCAACGAGAGTAGTAAGTTGAAATTTTTTGTATAATTGATTATTTAAATTGATTATTAAATTTAATTAATATCATTTAAAAATAAATTATACAAAATCATTTTTTTAGATATTAATCGCACAAAACAAGAAAAGTCTGTAGAACAAGTGATTCACATAACAACGCAAAATAATGTAACTTGTTTCACCAATGCCTCGAAGAATTCCGGAGCACCACCGCCACCACCATTGCTCCTTGATACTCGAGCACTGCCTGAAGCTCCATTAGTATGGGTGTCCCGACCAGATGGTACACTCGCAAAAATGTTAAAATGTCGTCACTGCCCTTTTGTTTCTTCACGACGCGCGGAAGTTCGAGATCATGAGACTATGCATCTCGATTCTCCCAGTAATGGTCCCATAGTCGCCTGTACAGATTGCAGTTTTACTTGTACACGACGAGAAGTTATGGTTGCGCATACAGATATGCATTCCGGATCTTTAGGCACTGTTCATTGTTTAGTAGATGATTCAAGGCCAGATTCACAGCAATTAAATGACTTGGCTGCGCTTCTTGGTTTCACTCATTCTCCTATATTAGGTTCAGAACCTGATTTACGGGATTTAAGACTTGTTCATTGTTGTAGCAAATGTCCGGCACGATTTCTCTGTGAAAAGGAATTAAGAATTCATTTAAGATATCATTCTACGGAATTAGCTTATTCTTGTCAATGGTGTTCCTATGCCGCTCGACAGCCGGCTCATCTTTTAGCTCATCAAAAAGCACATTCCACGGAATATCAAGAGCGCACTAAATATTTATTGTCTCTATACGGTCATTCACAACGATATCCACCACCTACTACAGCTTGTGTTGAAACAAATAATCAAGACTCAAATAATTCGTCATCTACCGTTGCATGGATTGTAGTTGAAGTTACAGAAACTTCAAACAATGGATTTAATAATATCACGAATAATACAAATCAACGAACTGGAAATCAAGTATTTACTTGCGCCAAATGTCCAGCTCGTTATTTTAAATTAGATGCTCTAGAGTATCACATGACTCTACATGGATCGAACAATAGATTCAAGTGTACTGAGTGTGACTATTCATCAAAAACAGCTCAGAACTTAGTGAAACATCAAGTCGTTCATCGACGTCAAAATGAAACAAATGACTTAACTTCAAATTTGACTCCATCTCCTGATCCACAATTTGGGCTTTTTATGCGTGGAAATCCTAACTTTGTATATCCTGGCTATTTGAGAAATGGTCGGTTAAAAGAAAAACGATACAAATGCCATAAATGTCCATCTGCTTTTGAGAAACGAGAACAATATAGAGTTCATTTGACTCTGCATGGTGCAAAACAGAGATATCGATGTGATACTTGTGACTATTCCGTTAAATATTATGCTAATTATATTCAACATCTAAAGAAACATCAGGCAAATGCCGAAGCACAAGCTTCACGTAGACAATTTGAAGATGATACGATTACTATTGATAGTGATATTGTTTCTGATAATACAAATTCAATTTCACGTTCAGGAAAAACACTTAAATCATCAAATAATACAACTTCAATTATATCTACAAATGGAATATCAGTGTTAAATTTTGGTGGAGCACAAGCTTCAAATCAAGATAAACAATCTTTATTGTTGTTACAAAAGAAAGGGGTACTTTTGTCTTCTAATAATGAAGTAGAAACATTACGATGCCAAAATTGTCCGTTTTCTACATGTGATAAAGATATAATGGATGCTCATAAGCGACGACATGGCATTGAAAGAATGACGCCATCTTGTCCTCATTGTGATTATATACCACGAAAAGATGAAAATGTTGGTGAACATATTAGATTACATTTTACAAGACTTTATAAACCAGAATCCTATCTTATCATAGAATTATTAACATTGACAATGAGAAAAATAACTTCGAATGGAAAGGAGGAAAAACAAAAGGCTGCCGAATTACTTTTTAAAGAATATGCGGACGGAAGATTCTTTCCCTTTACTGATACTAATTCCTTTGGTAGTTCTTCTGCTATGAATTACAAAGAAAAAGTTATAGTGGATCCAAATACGGGAGAAACAAAACATTTAACTGTTTGAAAAAAATTAAAAAATAACTATATAATGTATATTTTTTTGTATATAACACATGTATGGTGCATCTTAGATATTTATGAATATTTTCTAGATTTCTTGATTCTTGATTTCTTGATTTCTTGATAAACTATAAAAAAATAAGAAAAATTATTATTCTAATATATTTCTAATATATTTCAAATAATAGATTATAGAAAATCTACGCAAATGATCATTAAACTCATAATATTGCTAATGTACAAAAAAATTTGATCAATGATATAATTCTATAATTGCTATTATTATTATAATAAACAACACAATCATAATTATAATCATTGAGATGAATATTTTTTAGCACCATATCTGATATATAATAAGTAGGAAATATTCATACACACGCGCGCGCACACACACACACACACACACTCACTCACTCACTCACTCACTCATTCACTATTCATTTATTAAATATTTCTTCATATACATAGATTAATGTATTGTATATAATATTAAAAATCAATCTTGTATGATATAATAATAAAGGAATATTACGTAGATTTACTACGTTTATATATCTATCAATACCTTTTAATTTTTTTTAAATATTCTGATTATTCTATTTTTAAATTTTTTCTTTCAATTTTAATAAACTGTACGCATATATGGAATATTTTATGAAATATAGTCGCTATACAATTTTTGGAAAAATTGTTTTTAATCATTTCATTTACCAAAATATTATTTTTTTATTTTTATCATTTTATCAAACATTAATATTTTTAAAAGAGTATTAACAAATATTTTAATAAATTTTTGTAAAGAATTGTTTTATAAACAATGAATATAAATCTTTTGCGTAGGTGGAGATAGTTGATAGATATATAAATATTCCATCCAGTGCTAAGTCTCGGAATTTCGAATTATGAGAAAGTTGGATCAATAAAATCCTATGGGTTTCGCGCATGACAAAATTTATTTTACAAATTTCTTAAGGTTATAAGATGAACTATAGAAAATTGTGCTGCACTGAATGCATTAAATAAACAATATAATAGATTCAGTTAAATGCGGAACAATGTTTGAAGGTGCCATAGCGGCGTTCTTGAATCGTCTTCTGGGAAAATATATTGAAGATTTAGATATTGAACAGTTTAACATTGGTATCTTTTCTGGCGATACTTGTCTTATCGATCTTAAATTAAAACCTGAAGCTTTGGTAAGTAAATTTTACTTTTATATTTAATATTTTTTTTGTAATATTATTTAAAAAAAATTTAATATAAAAATTATTAATAATTGATTTGTAGTATCAACTTGGTCTACCTATTAAGGTAGAAATTGGTGTAATAGGAAAAATTATTTTAAAAATACCATGGTCTGGATTATTTTCTCAACCAATTATTCTTTGTATCGAGGTAAGAAATTGTATAATAATCCTTTAATTAATATTATTTTTAAATGATACCATTCATTATAATATATTAATTTTTTAAAGGATATTTATATTGTAACTGTGCCTATTGCATATGGTCCATATGATGCTGAAATACAAAAAAGATTAATAAGGGCAGAGAAAAAAAAAATATTAGAAGATTTAAAAGAAGATGAAACATTTAAAACAGGTAATTCATAAGTTTATATAATGAAATATTTGTATAATTTTTATAATATGTGTAATTGACTTTAGAATTATTTGATCATTTATTGGCATCTGTAACAAAAAATTTTCAAATTACTATAAATAATGTACATATTAGATATGAAGAAAAGTTAAATGGATCTTTGTGTGCTTGTGGTATCTGTATTCAAAGTATATCAGTAATGACTACAAATAGGTAAATATATAATTTTTTTATTATTTGCTTACAATATATCTATTTTTTTAAATATGATATATTCTTTCATATTTTTGAATTGTAGTAAATGGAAACCTGGTGTTAGTACTAATAATTTGAGTACAATTTATCAATTAATAAGAGCAGAATCTTTGAGCATATATATGGATCATGATACAGAATCTTCTTTTATAAATATTAAGCATGATTGGAATATTTCTAATTTTCTAACATGGAAAAATATAATGCATAGAGCTTTGCAAACTTTTGGCATGAGAAACAAAGAGTTTCAGTTTTGTAAGTTAATTTATATGAAGATATAATTTTATGTTAAATATAATTAAGAAAATTGATAATATGTTATAGTATTAAAACCATTTACTGCAAAGATAAAAGTAATTATACATAAAGGAAATGAGACACAAACATCTCGCATGTTGGTTGATATAGTACTTCATGATGTAGCAATGCAAATTTCCAAAATGCAATATGTTATATTCTGTCATCTTTATGATTCGTTATTACGTGCCATTATCAATAAGTATATATATATATATATACACATATATTGTTATTTTATGATTTATGAAATATCTATATAAGTTGATATTTATTTTTTGAATATTATTTCAGACCATACATAAAATATCGTCCGAATGAAATTGTAAGGGAAAATCCATCAGCTTGGTGGAAATATGCTTATAATTCAATTTTAGATTATAATGTAAGACCATATACTTGGACAAAAATTATTGAACACAGAAAAAATTACAGAAAATATAAAGAAGTATGTTTGCAAAGCTTGCTTCGACCAAATGATACAGAACTGAAATTGGATTTACAAAAATATGAAGATTATCTAACTATTTTAAACATGGTAATAGCAAGAGAACATGCTAAACAGGAATTGAAAAATAAAACCATTGAAGAGAAACATCAAAATACTAATATTTCGAATACTAATATGAATACTAATATTTCGATACAAAAATTAGTACAAAATATATCTATGATTAAAGAAATACAAAATAATGATATACAAAATTCGTTGCATCATAATTCAGAAAGAAAAATAAAATTGGAAAAATTACCTCAACCAATTGGTATAATTATCTCAAATTCATATAACTTTGATAAATGTATAACAATGATAATTTTTTATATTTTATTTTAGACTATAAATTCAATTTTACTTTAGCAAACTGTTGTTTGAGTCTTTTAAACCATGATAGAGAAATTCTTGTTATATCTATAACTCAGTTCTTGACAAGTGTTGAAATACGATCTGTGATGTCTGCTTTTAAAATATCTGCTCGAGCTGAAAGTTTTGTAATTGAAGGTGTTTCTACAGATGGTGATCTTGTGCCTTTAATCATGGTTGATAATGTTCTGACAGGTATCAGAATAATTTATTAAGAGAATAATTTATTTATTAGAATTAATATTGATTTTATTATTATTTATTTTTACAGGAAATGTATCAACTAATTTTTTGGCAGTAGATTTTGAAAAGAATGGGGAAACTGTGGATCCAACTTTTGATGTTTCTATAAAATTAGAAGCTATAGAAATAACTTATCATCATGTAATATCATCATTAGATAAATATATTTAGAAATAATAATTCATTCACAAAAAAATTATATCTTATTATATTTTAGCATGCTATGATAGAAATTATTCAATTTTTTAAATTTAATGATTTGCATATTCAAAGAACAATTCTGTGGATGTATAAATTGTATGACAACATAAAAAGAAATTTTCTAATTTTGGTAGATAATATCGTTTCTCAGACGCTTCGGATTAGATTTAAAATAGATATCAAAGGACCATATATTGTATTTCCTGAATATGGATCAATACAGAAGTATGTATGATATTAGATATTAATAAATTTTTGAATTTATTTAAGTCTAGAAATAACACAAAAATATTTTAGAGGCGGAAATATACTTGTTATGGATTTTGGTAACATAAATTTGTCTAATGAACTTCAAGCTACTAATTTACAACTTGAAGATGCAACACTTATGGAATTGGAAGAATTACTTTACGATAGAATACATATTGAATTTTCTGGCGCTCAAATATTATTTTGTCATTCAGGTTGTTACATTTTCTTCTTCTTCTGAATCTTTTTGAATTTTAATATATTTGTTTAAAATATTTGTTTTTTTTATTATAGGAGATGATTGGAGGTCAGCTCGAAAAAGAAAAGATTCTGAATATCATTTTCTACCAAAGATACAAGCAACTACAACTATTTCATGTAGTATAAAACCAGAATATTATCAATTACCAAGGTAACTGTTAATTTTATAAGAAATCAATTCATTATAATAATATAATTATAATTATAATTAAAATTTATTATATATTATATATATTATTATATATTAATATATAATAATATAATAATATAATATAATATATTTTATATATTAAATAATATTTATTT
>NW_006263671.1:47811-49024 GCF_000469605.1 Apis dorsata | reverse complement strand
ACAAAATCAATTTAAAACAATATATTTCCAAAAAAAATTTGAATAAGATTTTCATATCGATGGAAGAACTTAAAAATGTACAACGTAATATATGTCTATCATCAATTGAAATGATGGAAAACAAATTTACGCACGTGACTAAGGATCTTTTGACAAATCATGTTCAAAAACTAGATAGGTAACAATATAAAATTATAAATTATATCATATA
Organism: Apis dorsata; assembly: GCF_000469605.1. Lineage (NCBI taxonomy): Eukaryota > Metazoa > Arthropoda > Insecta > Hymenoptera > Apidae > Apis > Apis dorsata. The sequence goes on along the minus strand of NW_006263671.1, from coordinate 48,813 downwards.
TAAAATTAAGTTTAAATTCTAATATATATATGTATATAAACAATATATATAATAATATACATATGTATATAAACAAAAAATATTTTTAAATATTTTTATAAAGTATAATTATCTTATTATAAATATATTATATCTAAAAAAGATTTTTTATATAACAGAAGTATTGTATCTTCCGAAATTAGTGAAGAAGATTTGGAATTATTATCAAAAACTATAAGTTTATCTGGATTCGATGATAATGTGTCTCCATATAATCATATCAATCTCTTATTAAGATTTGCTATTGGAGAGGTGTTGTATATGTTTTATATTATATCTTTGTTTTAACTTTAATATTTTAAATTTTGCAATATAATGATACTTTTAAATGTTTAGTTATCAATTCACTTGGGAATCATACATTATAGAAAAGAAGAACCTTATTTAAATTTGAGATTGCATACATTATATTTTGAAATTGCAATAATGGAATATGGACCTGCCATACAATTTGGAATAGGATCTATTCTTTTGATAGATAAAACAAATGTGGGAATAACTGGTTCATATTTAGAATTAATATCTACCGAAGAACCACACGAAGTTTTTATTGTATCATATCGTAAGGTACTTTGTGATGAAATTTTCTTTTTTTTATTTCTTTAATTTCTTTATATTGATATTATATATATTTTAGGTCAAATCAAATTGTCCTGATTTCAAATCTCACTTTAAAAATATTGAACGATCTCTTGTTATAAACATATTAAATATTAATATTAATGTTCATAAACCTGCATTATTAAAGATACGAGAATATTGGTATAATTTAATTAAGTAAATATATATTTATATATTTTTTTTTTTATCAGGTAATAAAAGAAAATATGTATAATAGATAATATTTTTTTAGCATTTTTGAAAACGATAATCTCTTCAACTTCATAGAGAGTACATGTTACAAGATTTTACAATGGAAAACAATAAAAGAAGATGATCCGCCTATTCCTCCTGGTAAAGAAT
>NW_006263671.1:35749-47581 GCF_000469605.1 Apis dorsata | reverse complement strand
TTTTTTTTTTTTTTTAGGTGCTATTAAATTGAATTATTCTGCTCGATTTAGCGCTCTCGTTATAAGATTTTGTGATAAAGATTTAGATTTAATAAAAATGCAAATTTTAGGCTTGGAAAATGATTGCATTTACAATGCTAATGAAAGAATGATATTACGTGCATATCTTAGACATTTATCAATTGAAGATTTGAATGAAGATACTCTTTATTCAAAAGTAAATATTATAGAATATTGATAAATTATAAGTATTAATATTTCTAATTGTTAAATATAATTTTATTTTTAATTTAAAATTTTTTTATAAGATTTTAACTACAGAAGAGGATAAAGTTTTTGACTTCAAATATGTGAGACATATACCAAGATTATATACATGTTCAGACATTGATACGAAACAAGATGATGTAATGTCAGATGGAATATTTAAACTTTCTATTGGGAGGATGAATTGTGTGCTTATTTGTAAAATTTTATATGATTTAAAAGTAAACATTTAATATTTATATATTTTTATATTTTCAATATTCATATATTTAATATAATTATTTTAAGAATATGATATCAAAACTTTTTTTTATTTTTATAGTATTTTTTAGCACCATTTTTTCCTATATATTGTTTGCAATTTAAAAAATATTTAGTCAAAAAAATTATAAATGGAATTGATGAATTTAAAAGAAGTGCAACCAAATTGCATATATTTATTGATATTCAAGGTCCAATATTTCTATTACCTCAACGAAAAGAAATTCCAAGTCTTCTAGTATTAAATACAGGAATATTATCAGTTGAAAATTTCTTCAAAAAAATCGATCAATCTATTCAAAATAAAATACTTAGTAATGACATGAATCAATTAATAATTGATAATATTTTAATAAAATTAAATAATATAACTGTATCCAGAGCAATTATGACACTTAGTCATGATTTGGAAATTCAAGTAAGATTTAATTTTTTGTAAAATTATTTTTTGAAAATTTTATTTAATTAAGTAATATTTAAAAAAATTGTAATAAATAATATTATTAAATAAATTTTCTATTAATAGGAACCAATTGTTGAACCAGTACATATTCATTTTGATATTAAAAGAAAAACAGAGTATCGTAGTGCAATGGAGTTTCAAACATATGGTTTATTTAACATTCAAGGTTCTATGGATTTTGTATATATTAATTTGAGTCAAAAAGATTTAAAATCCAGTATACTTATATGGAAAGACAATGTTTCTAAAATTATTCTTTTAAAAGATACATATAGTGAAACACAATCTTCAACAATAGATCATGTGAAAAAAGTTAATAATGAAGATGCGATGGTAAAGAAATTGGAAGATTTTCTTACACACAATAAAAATTCTATATGTGAAATTAATACAAATTTAAGTTTGGAAGGATTACAATTGAATTTATTTTTAGATTCAGAAGAGGTAAAATATCAATTTAATTCTGTATATTATATTATTATTTTTTATATATAATATTAATAATCTATATTTTTTTCAATTTTCAATTCAGGTATTAAGTTCTCCTGTTCGCGACTTAAATCATGGTTTATGTAAATTAACCTTTGGTGAAATAATCAACACATGTGCATTTTATAGTGATAGAAGTTTAAAGATGAAACTATCTCTTCAAAGCTGTTTTTTACAAGATACTCGAAAAGAATCTGAATCTTTAAGAAAGTTAGTATTTTAATTTTTTTGTATTCGTTTTAAAATAATTCCTAAGAATAATATCTTAATTGTAAATTGAAGAATAATTCAATCACCAGCAAGACAAATAGGAATGCAATCTGAATCTATATCCATTTCGATGTCTCCTATTGTTGATATTATGTACACTCGTGCTCCGGCTGGAGAAAAATGTTTTGATGCGCTCATCCAGGAAGTTAGAATAAATTTGTCTGTACCATTTGTAATGCATCTAACTCGGTATATTATGGATTCCTTCCCTGGCGATCAAATTGAAGAAGGAATTATTAATCATGGATATGAAAATAACAATTCTACAATAGTAAAGTATTTTATTAAATCAAAATTAATTTCTTTATTATTATTCTTTATTAAAAGAAATAATTATTTCATAATACTCATAAATATTTATGTATAAAAAAAAAAAATTTATTTATATTTTTTTTTTTAAATTTATTTATAATTCTTATTTTTTTTAAAATGAATACATTTATTTTTAAATCAAGAACAGGGATATTACTGCAGAAAAAAAGAAATTAAAATATGTACAATATTTTACAGAAGAACCAGGTATTTATACATATTTATTGCAATTTAATGTTATTATTATTATTTTTCAATATATAATTATAATGAAAATGAAAAAAATACTATTTATTTAAACATTAATATTTTATATAATCTAGATGCTTCAGTATCTGTGAGAATACATAAACCAGAAATTCTATTTTTTGGAGACTTTAAAGTAAACAATGCACATGTAATTCTATTACAAGCAGAAATATCAATTGAAAGTAGCAGACATAGTTGTTCAACATCAATTGTTTATACATTCACTGATGTGCGTGCTAAATCAAAAAAACAAGGAAATTATTCACATCGTATCTACTGGTTATTATGTCCTTGTGATATTGAAATTTGTAGAAAAGAAGAAGCACCCGATTTCAATATCAATTATACCATTGCAGTAAATAAAATTGATATTCATCTATCTGCAGAAATCATACATACATTTATCAATGTAAGTATCAATATTTCAATCAAAATTTGATCAAAATTTTTTTTATTTGTAATTAATAAAATATAATAATATATAATAAAAAAATATGTACATATTTAGATACTAAATGAAACTACAAGTTTTATAGATAGTATTAATATGAAATTAGAAGATAGATTTGTGAATCAAGATTTTAACATGCACATTAATTTATGGACACCAAAAAAAATTTCAAATGTACCATACAAAAAATTATATGATAGTAAGTTTCGTTACATGAACGAATTTCTCTATGATTTAAATTCTTATACAGATTCTTTTATATATATATAAGAATACATAATTCTTATGCTTTACAGATAATTCACATCTAATATATGAATGTAGAGATCGAGTAATAACTTTTAATTTAAAACCATTAATGCTATATTTATTATTGGAAATAGAATATTCAATGGAAAGGTTTCCTGTTATAAAAATAGAAAGTATAATTACAATTTCTATTAATGATTGGTTTAATGATTTTACTCTAGAATCAAATGCAAAAATTTATGCATTTTGTTATAATATGGATTACAAAAATTGGGAGCCTTTGATTGATCTATGTTCAGAAGATGATATGACCTATAAATCATGGGAATTAATGATAAAAGTAAGTTTCCTAATAATGAGTATAATAATTTCTTATATTTCATATTTTTCACTATATTATATAGATGTATCATGGTGAATCATTTATGATAAATTCAAACTCGACTGATTTATATCAGCATGTAAAACAAAATGCATTAAAGATCAAGAAAAAGAGTTTTAGAAATATTGATCAGGATATTACAGACATGATTTTTATAACTCCAGATCACTTAAATATAACAAAAACAAATGGTATTTAAAACATGATTTTTTATTTGAATAGAGAATTTGCAATTTGCAAATTGTTATTTATTGTTAAAATAAATAAATATAATCATTTTAGAGGCAGAATTGTATTCAACATATGAAGATTCTGATACAGATGATGAAGAAGGACAGAAAAATTTAATTAGAACTTCCAATTATCTATTCAATAGCAATAGTAGTGGAGATGAAGATAGCGATAGTGATAATTCCAGTACAAATGAAGATGAAGGATTAGAATTGACACCTGAATGCAACATTGATTCCTGTAAAAAATTTATTATATTGATTCTTATAATTTAGAGATTCGTATAAATTTTATTATAATAAATTTTTAATCATAGTTGGACAACTTGGTCATGAACCAATAAAATCAAATGATATGGCAGTATACATTATCATATCTGCAGAAGACAAATTCAATATAGTAATTACTCCAAATTTAATTACTATAATAGATATCATTATGAATGCATTTCAACAAGCTACTAATGGAATACCGGTAGTACCTATTAATATGAAACAATTAAATCTTCAAAATGCTATTGGTCACGAAAGTTATATAGAATATCTCGTCTCAGAAGTTAGTATAGAATCATCTCAATTAATATATTATTTTCTAAAAAAATGATTTTCATATTTATTGTTTTTTTTTCATTATAGGAGAATAGTAAAAATATTACACGAATTATTGCCAGTGAAAATTATCATGATATCAGTCCTTCTGCAAGTATTCCTAGTAGTCCTGAATTAGAAACTCATTTGGATCTTGTAAGCCCAAAATTAGATAGTGAAATGGATTTCATTGATCCTGATACAAATTTACAAAATCATTCAATGCCAATACAAGATATATTTGAAGAAGATTCTTCGATCAATATATATAAAAAAATTACTGGAGAAGTCTTGCGAATTATTTTTAAAGGTATTCTTAAATGTAAGAATATTATAAAAAAAATATTATTATTTTTCTTATTGCAATCATAGGATTTGAGGATGTTTTGGTATATTGTCCTAAAAAACAGGGATGTAATTTAATTCCACTCCGACCTATTAAACATGAAGTTCGCTATCATTTGATTATAGAAGCTAATATTAATAATTATTTATATCGCACAATTACCGTGCGATCACCGTTATTGGTAAAATATATATTCATTGTGATTTTTTTTCATTGCAATTTTGTTTTACAAAAATTTTTATTGTAGTTTCGAAATGAAACTTCTTATGCATTGGGTCTTTATTACAAGAAATCATTGCTAGATAAATTAGGACTCACATGTATTGGTAAACCTACAAATCCTTTTGATGACAACATCAGGATGTCAATTATCGAACCGGATTCTACTTATAGCATTCCTTTATATATAGCTTATCATTTTCCTATACATATACTGCCTGCTTATTTAGAGTAAGTAGAAAATAAATAGAGTGAAACATTTAATTTAATATTAAAAGAAAAATCTTTTTCTAGAAAATATCAGGTGAGTGAAGAAGGAATTTATTGGAAAGAACTAAGCGCAACGAATTTAGTTAAAGATATTTGTTGTAAAATGAAGGAAGATGAAAATATTTCTAATTCTATATTTTATGTCAAAGTATCCTGCAATGAAATTCCAGTAATCACTAGACCAAGTTGTCAAGTACCAAATTATTTAATAAAAATTTGTTCTCCTTTTATTTTCAACAATCGATTACCATTCGTTATAGATATTCATATACCTGCTATTAATTATGAAGTTAAAATTGAACCAGGAGAAAAAATAGATATACATTCATTAAATTGTAATATCGATATTCAATTAATTTTTAAGGTATGTAATTTTAAGATAATATAAAAATGCTAATTGATATAAGTTATTTTTAATTTTTTAAAGATTCAAAATTATTTGGCTGTATATTGGATTGGAATGATAAAATTGAATACGAATTTGGAAAAAAAATTTGTTGTAATGAACACAGATAGTGAATTAGAATCTACAAAACCATTTCTATTGTGTGTGGAATTGTGTAAAATTACAAGTTGGCATATTATTATTCAATCTCAATATTGGATGATAAATAAATCCGGATTACCTTTATTCATTCAAGTATTTTAAAATATAATTATAATATATACATTTTTAACTTAATAATTTTTAATCAATAATTTAATATTCTTAGGAATACCATTCTCATATAATTAATGAAATACCAGAAGAAGAATTGATGATATTTTCTCAAAAGAATAATAAAAAATCTATGATTAGATTGAAAGCTCATCAATCTGAATGGTCTTTGCCTTTTGGATTAGAAGGAATTACTTCTATGTCTTTAATTGTATGCAAAGATATAGAACGAGGAAGAAAATATAAAATTTTAACAGAAATTGAAAGTTCTCGTCTGTCTCCTAATTTCACAAAAATTATCACATTTCTTCCCTATTTTTATATTAATAACAAGATGAAAAGAACCTTAAGATTTATGGAAGAAAATGATCAAGCTGATTTATGGAATGATCTTCTTCCTGGACAAAATATACCATTCTGGCCAGTTACGGAATCAATGAAGATGAGAATAAAATGGAGAAACAGTCAATTGGTATCACAACATTTCAGCATTACACATACGGGAAAAACAGTTTTAAGAATGGATAATGGAGTAATTAAATAATTTTACAAATTAAAATTATATTTTTATGTATACAAAAATTTTAATTAATATGAAAAATTTGATTATAGTCGGCAGTTACTGTAGAAATCAAAGGTGGGATTAATTCTCCATATTATATTATATTTCAAAAATACAACGCAGGTGATATACCTGTAAGAATAGATAATTTTTGCGACGATTTGTTTCTAAAAATTAGTCAATATAATTTGGGTCAAGTGGTTTTAATAAATCCATTTCAAAGTCTACTATATACTTGGGATGATCCCACAAAAATCAGAGAACTTGTTTGGAATGTGTACAATAATAAAAAAAATGGTTATAGTGCAAAATTTGAAAAAGTAAAATATAATTTATAATATATTGAAAAATAAAAAATAAGATATAAGAATAAGAAAAAAATTAATATTATTTATATTGTTTATATTATTATATATTTTTTTTTAGGATGGATATGGTCAAGAAATTGTACCACTTTTAATTGTTAACAATTGTAATGACAGAATATCTTCGACTTCTTCGATTAAATCTCAAAACAATAAATTAACATGTTTGGAAACTACATCTGAAGATTTTAACAATGTAAATAATAATTATAATGATAATTGTGCAAAATCATCAATATTAAAATATGCACAGGCAAACAAAACAGTAGTTTATTGGGTAAGTTATATGGAGGGAAATCAACGAATTTTGCTATTCACTCAAGAAGAAACAGTGTTCTTAAAAGCAAAGAGTATTATTGATCCTGAACCTAGTAAAAAAGAAATATTTGTTTCTTTTGCTGGTATTGGAATCAGTATTGTGAGTATATATTATAATGAATTGAATATATAAAAATATTTCTGTAATTTGAAGTTAATTTTATGATTATAGATAACAAAATCTAACGAGATTTTAAAAGAATTAATGTATGCTAATATAACTGATTCTGCAGCTCATTGGGAACTTTATTTCAATAAAAAATGGAAAAATTTATCATTAGAATTGAGTGCTTGGATAGAAAGCAAATATATAAATTCTTGTAAAAAAGCAAAGTTAGAAAATTTTATCGATGTAAGTTAAGTATTTTTATATGAATTTTAAATACATAATTTGAAATTAAAGAATTAAAGTTCAAGAAATAAATTTCAGGTTGATTTGGTAAAAATGCACATGACCAAACCATTTTTCGGAAGATTAAGAAGGACTTATTCTCCTGGAATTTGGTTACATTGTAGAAAATCTATGTCATTAACATATTTACAAGGCTATATTCATAGAATACAAGTACATTTATAAAATATTTCTTTAATTAATGTTATTTGAATATTATTATCAAATAATAATTGATTATTGTAGGTGGATAATCAAATTCGTAATACTACAATTCCAGTGATTTTATATTCAAATTTGCAAAAGAATATTATTAATTATGCAGGCTATCATAGATTAAAACACTGTGTAGAATTTACATGTTTAAAACAAAGAAAAATAAATTATGACATCTACAAGTATGTAATTGTTACTAATATTATTATAATTGTGTATAATTATAATCAATTGTATTTTGCAGGAGTATTTGTGTTATAATTAGAGAATTCAATCTGAATTTACAAGAAAACTTTCTTCTCTCTTTAATCGATTTGATCCCAAAGAAACCAGAAACTAAATATTCAATTGCTGCAAAATTAAGAAAAGATGTTTCCAGCATCCATTTTTTGCCTTCTAATAAAACTAATAATGTATATATATTTTTTATATATATTTTCTTTTTTATCATTAATATATTATCTATTTCGTAATATATAAATATAAAATTGCAGAATATGATTAAAAGAAAGAATATAATAGAGCATATATTTATATCTCCAATTTTAATACGCTTAATATTGTTGGCTGATGCAGAAAGTGCTAATATTTATAACATTAATGATATAGCAGATTATAAAAATATTATTCGATTTATTTTCGAATATTCTGAGAAGGGAGGATCTGAGAAACATGCTGAATTCAGGTATAAAAATATCTTATAAAAATATTAATATAAAAATAATTTAATCGTATTTTTATTAATTTTATACAGATGTTCATATATTTATGGGATATCTGAAGATTCTAATCTATTTTCTATTTTAAATGTTAAAACAAAAAAGTTGATATACAAAAAATTTCAGTTAAAATTTATTTATTGAGTTATTACTAATTAAAATTTGTTAAATAAAGCAAGACAGAAATAAAACAAAAACAAATGAGACAATGATAAAAATGATAATGATATGATAAAAATAAAATGATCTTGTTTTATTTTTGATTTCATTTAATAATTCATCTAAAATTTAAATTATTTGTAACTTAATAAGCTTTAACATTTTTATATACAAATTTATGTGTTTGTTTTAGTTTCTAGAAGTGAAAAAAACTATTTTATGAATATATTAACATCTTATATGTATAAAATTAAACATATTTTAAACATATTTTTAATATGTTTTTAAACATATTTTTAGACATTATTATTATTAAACATTATTTTTAAACATATTTTTTGTTTTTACTTTTAGACTTTCATGTTATCAAAGAAATTTAATCACAGTTGACACTGATGAACTTTTATTAGATTTATCACGATCTTATATTATTCAAATTATGCAACAATTTCATGTTTTAATTCGTTCCACTACTGTCTTGGGGAATCAATATGGTTATAATTTCAAATCGCCAGGAGATAATTTTTATGAATCTAATATGGTAAGTTAAAAATAAATTAAAAAATATTTTAAAACTAATTTTTTTTATTATTTTTTGTTTCTATTTATTTCTTATAATTTTATAGCTGATTCTATGCAGAGAAGAAATAGCAGAAAAATTGAGTTATGAAGTTGCATGTCAATTGGGCTATACTACATTAGATACCACACAAATAGTTTTTGATTTTAACAATATAATTAGGGTACGTTAAAATAACAATAAAAAAACATTTTTACAATATTAAAAAATTGATATCAAGATAATCAATTAATATCATTTTTATTTTAGATAAAGGAACCATACATTCAAAATAAAGATGTACCTCCTTTAAATCCTTCGATACATACTTCATTTTCTACAGAAATTGAATTTGAAAGTTATAGCTTAGTAACTGCCTTTATGAACAGTAAGTATAAAGTAATGCTTCATGATGTATATAAATTTTAATTGCATAATAATATTTGCAGGTATTCACCAAGAAGAATTAAAATATTTCTTTAAAACTTTAGCAAAAAAAACGTTGATATTTTTTAATACTGAAGGTTCCTCTTTAAAAACTCATTCAAAAATAATAACAGATATTATAAAAAGGTAGTATTAATTATGTATTATGTATGACTTGAATGAATTTATATTTTAATTATATATTTTAGGGCACAAGAAATAGGATATAAATTCATATCTCGAATACGTTTACCACGCTATATCAATCCTTATAAGGTAATAAATTTATTAAAATATTATTTACGAATAGAAATATTAATTAATAAATAAATATTAATAAATAATTTGGACTTATTTTTTTCTTTTTTTTTTATTAGGGAGTCGAGATATTTTCAATGCATAAAGCAAAAGGAATGCATCTTCTAAGCATAATCAATAAGAATCCTGGTATTGAAACAGATACATATTGGGCACATACTATTTTATCAAATGATGGAAAACATATAGCTCTAGTTTCATTACAGTATGTATATGGAAGTTAATTTTTCTATTTAAAAGAAACAAATGTTTTAATTAATATTTCATTTACAGGCGATTATATTTTATTGAGAAAGGTTGCACTTGGGGATCTTTAAATGTAAAATGGACTTTGGAGACACATCAATTACTATCGCCCCCAACAATAGTCAATAATAGACTTATCTTACATGTAAACAAGGTACTTACTTCTTTAATATATATTGCATTTATCATTTAGTTTTATCTAAAAACTTTAATATAATGAATTTATCTTACCTGCAGAATGAAGACACTCTGTCACCCATAGCAGATTGGTATTTGGAGAGCGAAGCAAAAGATATTCTGGAATGGTTGTGCCGGAAAATAAATATAGCGATGATCTTGAACATGGAGAACAGTATATGTTCAAAACAAGTTGTATAATTGGAATCCAAGCTATAAAAAGAGAAAGATAATTATATATTTAAGATAATCAGGCACAATAAATTCTCTAACAAACGCAATACCTCCTTGTGTTTATATTGAAAACCTATATCTAAAAGCAACATTATCATTTCTTCTACAAATACAATGGTTTTTCTCATATAATTCAACTTTCATGTAGTTTAGAAATTTTCTGTAATATCACGAAGTTTAAAATATTCATATACATACATATTCTCATACTCTTATAACTAGTTTCTATATATCATGGATTCATGTGTCAGAGTCAGACATATCTACATATTATAGTCATTTGGATAAAGTACGTCTAGTTTATTTCATAATTTATTTACAAAAAGTCTTAGTAAATTACACTTACAGGCATCTCCACTCGAACTAAAGTAAATAATTTAAGAACTACACGTATTTAGATATCTATAGAGTAGGATACTTTTTGGGGTCAGGGAGAAGCTGGGATTAGGGAAAGTGTTCTGTTTTAATGTTTTTATCTCATCATTATTATTTTTCTATTCTTTCTCTATCCTCCTTACCTGTTTATCTCTCAAATAAAATCGAATCTGAATATTTTCACTTTTCCTTGTTTTTTTTTTTTTATTTTACATATGCTACCCTTATGAGAACCAAAACACCGATCAAACTTATTTGTGAAATCCGTTTCTACAAAATGAGAAAAGGAAGTACCGGCATAGGTGTGCAATGACGAAATCGAATGTAAATTGTCGTTTTGGCGGACATTAAAAATGAGAGTGGTTTTTTTCTCGCTTTTTTCTTTCATTCCATTACATTAGATAAATGTATATGCAAAAACCGTCGAAATATGTGCAAAAAGCTGACAATGGGGGGAATAGTACTTGTTAGATTTTTTCCGTTTACAATAACATATGCGCTTTGAAAAGCATAAGTTTCATGATTATAAATATGTCCCATTGGAATCACTTAAATGGCACGATCGAGAGCTTCGATCCGAAAATTCTATGTTTAAACTTCTCTGCATATTGTTTGGAATACATTACATAATTTCAATACATTATTAAAAACTGTCTTTCTCCATTTCCCTCTCTCCCTCTCACACTCTCTCTCATTCCCTCTCTTTCTCTCCTACTCTCTCAGTCTTTCTCTACTTCGTACATTTTTCTTTTTTTTAAAGTTGTTACTACTAGTTTTGTTTTCTTTGAACTCATATTTATTATTTAATACGTGTTCAAATTTGATCACAATGGCATTTAATTATATTTATATATAAGTAAATTTTTTCTGAAAACTGAAATAAATATTGCTGATTTAAAGAATTTTCTTTTATATAGAAAATTGCAAAAAAAGTATAATTAGGAATGAAACATAAAACAAAGCTCATTAAAAAAAAAAAAAATAACAATGTGAAATACTATTTCGATAATTTTCACAGAAATGGGATAGCATTTTTTGTAAAGTACGCAAGTATATTAAGCTG
>NW_006263671.1:20942-35341 GCF_000469605.1 Apis dorsata | reverse complement strand
ATATATATATATATATATATATATATGCGCATATATGATATCACATAATGCGTACACAAATATATACATACATACATATATATATATATATAAAATATGTGAACAATAGTTTCATTTATTTGACAGACACTATTCCCCACCCCTTTTTCTACCAGCACCCCATCCTTCATGCATACAGCCAAACACTCGCTGCTTTCACTATCATTATACAACTCACAAACTTCACGCATAATCAAAAGCACGAGAAGATGCATGAAACTGCGCACAACCATTCTTTCTCTCTCTGTTACATACATACGCATTTAAAAGACGAATCGATTCAAATTGTCATTCTTATATTTTTTTGACTTCTTATTTATTTTTTTTTTTTACTTTTTTCGTCTTTTTATTCATTCACCCATACACATGCATACTGATTCTCATTTATATCTCATTCAAATTTAATCTTTTCTTCATGTTTCTAACAGCAAAATGATCACGCTATTTATCAATCTTTTCCTCCATTTCCTTTTCTATTTTTAAATCTCTTATCATTCTTGCTTTCATCCATTCTTTCATACATCAACTTTCGTTACATTCATTCATTAATCGATTTTCCTTCTTGCTCTCTTTTTTTTAGCAATGTCTTTCTTCAGTTCTAGTTTTGCCTGTGCTTCTAAAGTCGAGACTCTTGGTGGCCCACGTTTTCTTTATTTTCTTTCTTTTTTGTCTGCAAGCGAAACCACCGTGAGCGTTCGAGTCGTGTTACATCATCTTTTATTATTTTTTTTGTTATCTTATTACACGACGCGGCGCAATTCGAATAAGATTCAATGGAAGTGTGTGTTATCTACAAAATATCTTAATTACTCGCTAATTACAGCACAAAACATGCAAATATAAAAATTTGCATCATATTATCGTTAATATTTATATATATAATCGTCACCCAATATTCTTTATCGTTCACATCGCACCATTTTAGGTTCGTCAAAACAGATTTCTTTCTTAGTTGTTTAAACGTCATTTATCTCGTTCCTTTTTTTTTTATATATTATTATGCTGCTTAACGATTATTTCATTTTTCTTTTCATCTTTTTAACTGTTATGTTTTTCTTTTTTACCCTCTTCCCATCTTCCCTTTATCACTACACCCCGTTTATATCTCTACGAGTTCTTATTTTTCCATTTTTCGTCTTTTCTTTGTTCACAGTTTAGTTCTTCCTCGCATTTTTTTTTTCTTTTTTATTAACTATGAAACATCTTACACTATCGATATTATTCCAATTCATGAAGTAGGAAAGATATACTCGACACGTATTCATGTAAACAGCGTCGTAGTATACCTTAACTTACTAACACTGATAATTAACTTTCTTACTTTTCTGTCGTTTTCTTTTTTGTTATTCGATATAAAACTACAACCACATGGTGTTATGTTATATCGACACTTTGTTCCTTTTCTACACACTCTAAATCCCGCATTTTATTTTTTTTTCATCGATTTTCCTTCTATATAATCTTGTTTTTTGTTCACTCGCACTCGTTTTAACTATCTTTCTAACATTTCTCGCTCTCATATTTTCTAAAATGAATAGCAGCAATAGCAGCTTTTTTCTACAAGCTGTCTCTCGTGTCTCTTATTTGGACACAAAAATTGATCACTTTTTGCACAAGGGGGCTAAACAAACAAACCCGCGGATCAACCAAGAACGAAAAAAGAAGAGGAATATACCATCCATTAATAAAATAAAGTTACGTGCCCCTGGAACACTGGAACAATACACGAGCAACGATCGCAGCCACCTGCTGATCTAAAATTTGACTCATCACTAAGGCGAGTAATCGTGATTCGTGTTGTAATAGCAGAGTTCTGTTATCAGGATGCCTAGCAAGATTCAGCAATGTGCCGGCTGCACGTCGTAGCATGTCCAAACTTGTGCCCATTGATTCAGGATTATCACGCAGCGCTGCCAATCCATGCTGATTTGCAACTCCTAATGCGCTCGATTCTGCCTGCTCGATGAATGCTACCAACAATGCTACACAAGGTGTCTGCAAAGCAATTGTACGAGCCACACCACTATCTGCTGCGGATAGAAAATGGAGCAAATTCACGCCGAATTCGCGCAATACTTGCTCTTCGCTTCGGCAAAGTAACCTGGTCAATACCGAACAAAGTCTCTGGAGTCTCGAATATGGAGGTGTAGCAACCACCAGATCCACATTGCATTCTGTTACGCAAAGTTTGCATAAAGCCTCCAGCGCTAATCGTTGCGGTGATAAAGAAGAATTCGGACCAACTGTAGGAAAAGGATCTTGTCCATGAGCAGCCGGACACACGGCCCAATGTAAAAGACCATCCAATACCGGTCGAGATATTTCTTCTGGATGTTGACTTAAATCCATATGACCAGCTATATTTGCTGCCATGACAAGCACATTTTCTCTTATGTGATGCAAAAAATCCCACCACCATTCACTTTCCCCTTGTAAGCTACTACATGAGTCCGCGAAATCTGCATCTTCTTCGCGATCATAGTTTCTTGTCTTCTGTGTCCTCACTGGATGCTCATGATGCAATAACAATAACTTACCAAGAAGACTTAAAAATGTCACATTTTTAGCGAATTCAGCCTCGTTACCCGGAATAAATGTGAGATTCCTTAGTATTGTAGATAAACATACACAACGTCGAGCCAGATTATCTTGTGTTTCCGTAACAAGATATAAACTTGCTTCGTCTCTTGAATAACTTTCATCTTCATAATCGCTTATTCGTCTTCTTTTTAACGTACCTGCTGGATCTCTTATTTTTAATCTTGGTCCCTCCTTATTATCATTTTTCATTACTGATTCTTGTTCTTCATTTTCTATTTTAATCTCATTTTTCTCCATTTCAATATTATTTGTTGTATCATTTAAACCATTTTGTGTTAGTATAAGTTCCTCTTCGGATTTTTGCATGTCTGAAAAGTGTTCACCCATATTGTTATTTACTTTTGCTTCTGTATCACATTCTTTTTTAAATCCATCATTTTTTTTCTCGAATAATTCTCTGGTAAGATCGTTCATTTCAACTGGTTCCTTTTTAATCCTTGATAAAACATCACTTAAAGTCTTTGTCTTCTTCTTCTTGTCCAATTGCTTCTTCTCATTCGTTTCTTTTGGCTTCTCTCCAGATTCGGTTATTTTTTGAGAGAAGTCTAGTGATTCGAGCGTACCAGAATCTGCTTTGGTTTCATCTTTCAAGTCTGTACACTCTACTTCCTTTTGCAGCAAAGGTGGTTTTTCATCTCGAAGGAGACGTGCGAATGGCACTGTTCCTATTTCAGATTGAAAACATGTTACTATATATTTAGTCGTATTATTATCGACTTGCCAAGGTTCAGTTTCTGATTCACAATCTTGATGATCCCAAGACCTTCTTGTGTCTAAAACAAATAAATCGTCGTCTCTCGGAATTATTTTTACCGGACGACCTCGTCTGGACAAAAGTGTGTAATTTGACGATGAAAGCAATTTGGTTCGATCTTCAGGATCAATAGGACGCGTCACGGCACCAAGATCAACTTCTGGACCATCTGCTGATTGATTCCAATTACGATCGTCTTCATTTACAGGTGATTCAAACATATCAGACAAAGAACGTGAGAAATGTTCCAGTAGAACATCCAAAAGCCCAGGCAAGTGTGCCAACCCAAAATAACTTACCTGCAGAATTTATTTTTTTATAATTTAGTATTTTCATTCATTGATCATTGTAAAAAAAATAAAAAGATATTAAGATGAAACTTACAGAAGAATCATCGAATAATAAAATATTTAACACATCAAGAGCCCAACAGCTTTCAGCTAATAAGCCTGATCTTAAAGCCATCATAATACGCCAAGCTTCTATTGGTGCTACATCAGCACGTGTAAGTTTCCGACGCTTATACAGAAGTGGAGTTATTGCTTCCACACTATCCGGAGGGAATGTCATTTCTCTTTTTGATGTAGGTTGCTGATTAATCATCGGATTTATACCAAGTTGATTCTGTAAATCAATGTTAATTTATATACAATAATATATACATTAAAAAAGAAAACAAAAATTAAATCAAAAAAATAAAAATAAATTAAAAAAGATAAGATAACTAAACAAAAATTTTTAAAAATATATTTAAATAATAAATATAGAATAAATTACCTGATGATTTCCAGGTGCAGAATAAAGAGGGGACGGTTGATTTGAATAACGGTGATCCCATGGTGGAGGAGCATGAGCTATAGCATTCAATGTTGGTTGAGGAGTAGTTCTATTTGGTTGTTGACTACCCCATTGTTGATTATTAGCAAGTCCTGACGAAGGTGTAGAAGAAGCAGATTGTGGTGTTTGCTGTTGCGATTGTTGTTGTTGTTGTTGCGTCTGAGATTGTGGTTGTTGAGATGGATACTGAACTCTATTATTTCCACTAGTACTATTATATTGATTTGTTGTATTTGGCCATCCTATAATTAATGAATCTTTTTTAATATTCTTATTCGTACTTAATTTAATTATAAAAATAATAAAATTTACCTGAATACGCTGGTCGTGGTTGATTATACTGAGGATATTGTTGATCTTTGGCAAAATCTGGATGACGTCGAGGAGGATTAGGACCTGGGGGTGGTGGTGGCATATTTTTATTTGCATTTGCACCACCTGAATATATCTGTGTTCCTCCAGGAGCTCCATATCCTCCCTTTAAATTATAATATCGATTATAATATTTAATTGAATGATATAATAAAAAGAATAAAAAATATAATGAAAAGACAAAAAACAAAAAATACATAATATTACCTGTTCTTGTCGATAGTAATCTTGAGGGCAAGAATAAGATGAAGCAGCTGAAGGTTGTGAAGGTGAAGAAGGTTGGCTAGTTGCTGTTTGTTGTGGTACAGTAGCTGGATGTGCTTGTGGTGCAGATGGATAGCTATTATTTCTTGCATTAGGTGGTGTTCCTGCTGAATAATTCGCAGGTTGTTGACTACTACTGTATCTATTATATATATCTTGTCCACCAGCATTATTTGGTGGCATATTTCCTCCTGGATATCCTCTGTAAGATTTTTGGAAATTATACTCTACCCTTTTATTAAATAAAACCTTAAAATGATTTCAATTTCTAACCTGTCAACATCTGGTACATAAGGTGAATAATGCGATCTGGGTGAATAAGGTTGATTGAATTCTCCCTGTTGTGACAACGTATTTGCTTGGGGCCGGATGTATTGATCTTGAGGATAATTTTGATAGGAACCTGTATTTTGGTAACTGCCTTGTTGTATGCCTTGAATAAGATTGTTCCAATATCAAAATAAAAATTCAATTATTTTAAATAATAAAAAAAAAAAAATAAAACAAAATTCGTATAAGTGTTAAAGATAAACTGAAAGAAAATACTTAAAAGAAATTTGGTTATATATTGTGAAAGGAGACAAGGGTGAGAGAAATACCTGAGGCTCGTAGCGGACCAGGGTGGGGCGTTGCGTTCGACTTGCGAAAAAGGCGTCCCACGCCGTCGTCGAACAGATTCGTGCTATTCTGCCCGCCCTGGTTCAAACCACCTACCAGAACATATTCTCTCAACCGCAATTCCTTTCACATGATTAATAAAGTGTTCACATTAAACACTTTTCCAAATCAATCAATATTCAAATTTTGTATTTTATTTATTATAAAATATTAAAAAATACTGAAAATGAATAATGAAAGAAATTTTTTACCTTGATGTGGAGAAGGTGCACTACTTTGACTCGGAGGTCTTGGAGGTGGAGGCGTATATTCTGACGAAGGTCCTCCTGGTGTGCCTCCAGTATAACTACTTTGATAACTTCCATAACCATCCATGGAAGCATTGCTTGATCCAGCGGCAGGGAATGAATCTTGTGAATTGGAAGATCCTAAAAATATAAAAATCATAAAATTAAAATATTAAAATAATATATTAATTAAAAATAGTTAAGTAATCTAAGTAAAAAAGATATTTTAAAAATTTACCTGGTGAGGGTACAGAAGCAGTTGCTTTTGATGGTTTCTTTTTTGAACCAGCTTCAACTTGATTTATAATAGGCTGAGGATCCACACCTCCACGATCGAAGTGGCATTCATATGCCAACAAGTGCTTGGTATAGTGTTTTCGTAATGTATATGCTGCACTGCTACTTGCCCCAATGCCCAATAAACCAGCTATATCTTTCCATGTTTTGTTTTTGGTCACCTATAGAAAATTAACATCAAAAATTTTCTCATTAATATTTATTCAATTGTTCATTTTTTTTTAGCAAAGAATCTAAACAGACAAAAATCTGTATTTTGAAAACGCAAAGTAACAAATAAAAGAATATATAAAAAAAAAAAAATATCACGGCGGCTATCAATATAAAAAGAAATTAAATATTAGTTTGATAAAAAAAATTTTTTTTCTGTATATACAAATACCTCGATTCCTGATCATGCAAGTATGAAAAATGAAACGAATAGACAAAAGTACAATCGAAACGAATTACCGTTATACATTGATACTAAAAGTTTATTCTTCGTTGAATATTAGAATAATTCCATATAGCACCAAGGTTTGTAGATCAGGTCGTTTTCCATACGTGTTGAATGACTACTTTAAGAAAAGACGAGTTAAGCTTCTTTTTTTTTTCATAATTTTATAAACAGTATACGAGAAAAAAAACTATATAGCAAAAAATATAATATAAATCATGCACAATTCAGCGCACACAGAAACAAAGCATATTTTATAATTGTATACATCAAATATATAAAAAGAAATAAATAACTATTGATATAATTGAAAATGCTATTATTATAAAAAACAAAAACTCATTGATCGAGTTATTAATGGTTTTATGGTATGTATCAAATGTGTACACAATATCAAAAAGAACAAAAACACGAAACACATAGAGAATTATAAAAAAAAAAAAACTACTATAAAGACACCGAGGGCTAGATGGAACTACACTGCACCTTGCATACCTCCATGAAGCCCCCCCTCTCTTTCACGTAGAGGTATAGCCGAAATAAGTCGAGGGGGTTCTTGGAGATGGTAGGACAGCTAGTAATAGGTGTTCTTCGTTCTTCCATGAAATTAACTAATTTATCCAGCCATGTTCTTCGTTCCATTGAATCATCCATTTCGTATAGCTTTGCTAAACTGTCTGGTTTCTGAAATTATTATTATGAAATTTGTTAATTTTCTCCGTATTAAATATAATTCTGTTTTTTCTTGTACATTTGATGTACTATTTTCTAAGGATACTTTCATTTACAATGTCATTTAATTACTTGTAATAAGTAAATTGTAAATATAATAAATAAAATATATTCATATGAATATATTTTAAAATAATTAATATCATAAGCTACATGTTTCATGCAATAAAGTGATGTTTTTTAAATGATAAAATAAATAAAAGCGAAAAATATATATGTATATAGATATACATCATGCGATTATACAAAGCATATAAAAATAATATAAAAATTTTTGCGAAAGATTAAAAGATGTAAAAATAAGCAGGTTTTAGGACAATTATATATATCATAAAAATATTTTTTTGTTTTTGACTTTATATCTTTGTTTGGTTAATACCAGAAATTGTTATATAGATAAACGTATATGCGAGATATAATTATTATATAATTTTTAATAATCACATTATGATAATAATAGTCCGTTTAATAACGCAAATGAAACAATAATACATAGATGTTTCTGTAAAGGTACAATGTTAAAATAGAGAAAGTTAAAATAATTACATTTGCTAAGCAAATATCAGGATGTCTAGTTAAAACGAAGCACGAAGCATTCAGTGTAAATAGTATGTTGTGCAACGGTATAATAAATACTTATAGTGAATAAACAGTAACCTTAGATCTGTACGGGTCTTGAGGCACATGACTGTTAAATACCTGTAAAATATATAAAATATTGAAAAGCCGAAAAAAATTATAGTATAAAAACACATTATCCCTGATTGTTTATTATTTTTAGCATTTTCATGTAGAAACATTTAAACATGCAAAATAAAGATACAGATATACATACGAAAATAGTAATCATTATGTCAGATTCTTAAGAATTATGTAATGAAACGAAATACATACAGGACTAGCAGGAGTACGTGGCCAACCAGGACTGTTCATATCAGGATATTCTTCGTGTATCGAGTTAATACTCGCTGCGCCAGGTGATGGAACTGTACTTTGTGGTGTAGTTGGATGACTATGATATCCTCCTATCATTTCTTTCCGTACCTTTGGTGTAAATGCTGGATCTTCTCCAGAAGCTATATTAAAATAAAATTATGCATTTTCATAAATAAAATGAAATATATCTTTTAAAATTTTGTACCAACCAGCTGATGCATTTGACAATGTAGATTGTTGAGAACCTTCATCTAAAGATGTACCATCAGGACCAGTTGTTATTACAGATGTAACAGTGCCACTTGAAGTAGAAGTAACATTTATACCTGAAGTACCTACATAAATAAATATTTTCAATTATTATTCTATTAAAAAATTATATGAAACAAAATATATGATAAAATGGCATGTACCTGAAGCAGTAGTAGTTATACCACTATCATTAGAAGTTTCAGTAGTAAGATCTGCAGAATTATGACTGGCTGGTGTTGGTGTTGAAGTAGGATGTGAGTTAGGTGTAGTACTTGGTGGAGGCATTGGACTTCCTTCATGATTGAGAGGTGGTGTGGCCGCAGGAGTATGTAAATGTGGTACAGCTGAGCTAGTTGGTGGTGGCTGACTACTAATATGATTAGGTGATGGTGGTGGAGGACCCATTGAACTTGCTGGTGGGCCCATATTACCAATCACAGCAACTCCAGGAGTACCTGGTGGTACCATACCTGTTGTACTACTACCTCCATAAACTTGAGGTGGACCTGGACTAGGTGGCATTCCTGGTGGTACACTATTAAATCCCATTTTATGCTACAAGAAAATGATACATTGATTTTATATAACTAATATTAAATTTTTATTTATTTTGAAAATACATTTTACTTACAGTATATGGAGGATATTGCACCAAATTATTAGGTCTATTAGAAGCCTGGTATTGATTATTAGGTGGTGGTTGTGAATTAGCTGGTGATGGATATCCTTGTGGAAATTGTACATGTGGACGTGGAGGTGGATAGGTACTTTGCGTATGATAACCTCCAGGCTGGCCTGCAGCCGTCCCACTAGCTGCATATCCCATACCACCACCCATTGGATTCATTCCACCAAGGCTTGCTGAACCAGGTCCTGGTTGAACAACACCAGGACCAGTATTATTCATTTTATAACTATGCATGTGTGGTGAAGGACCCAATGGTTGTTGGTATGCTCCTAAAAATATATATTTCTCATATTTTTTATACAAAAAAGAGACATATAAATACAAAAATAAATACAAATTTTATATCTTTTACTTACCTTGAGTTGTCATAGGAGAATGGCTCATTCGTGCTGGTCCACTACCATCTGACTGGCTACTTGACGGACGTGGAGGCATCTGAACGTTTTGTTGACCTATCAAAAATATATATAATTTAATTTGTATATATTCAATTAAATACAATTATATTATCAAAAATATAAAGATTAAAAATACACAGACCAACAGCAGGGGACATTGAGCGAGAACCTGTAGATCCTGTAGGAGAAGGGGTTGGTCTCATCCCCTGTGAATTAGGTGTTCCCGGACAAGCAGGTCCATTCGAACTATCGTTACTGTTTTGTCCAGATAATTCCTAAATTATAACATAAAACACAAAATAGAAACACTAAAAATATATTATAAAAATATTTTCATTCAAAACATATTTTTATAACTATAAAAAATAAAATAAAATAATTATACCTAACATTTAAATTATATTTGATTTTTGATTATGTTATATAAAAACTTACAGAATTTATTAATATAGTAATTGATATTTATATAAACTAAAATTATACAATAATTAAAATGCCTATAATGCCATAAAAAAAAATTAGAATCAATTATGAGAATAGAAATTACTTTTAAATAATTGTTTGATTCATAGCATCATTTTTCAATCAATTTATTAAATTTTACATTTGCTAATATAAATAAAAAAAAACCAAATTAGCAAATTAATATGATAAATATTTATGTAAATATATAGGAATAAAAATAAAATAAAAATAAAATAAAATAAAATATCTCATAAAAAGCCCACTTCTTGAAATATTCATGTTCTTTCTATATATGATATATTTTTCATATTTAAAAAGCGAAAAAATTTGGAAATGCACTCTACACACGCGGCCATTCGCCACTAATCGTACGATGCAACATAACACGTCATATACACGCGCATGTTTTCAACGATATTTAGCATATATGTACATACGTAAATGGAAGGGGAGAAGAGAAGGACGAGAAGGAGAAAGAGAGAATATGTATGTGTACGTAACACCTAACATAGTCGTCACAATGATACATTGGGAGAGTGCGCGCGGATATATTGGAAGATAGGAAAGAGGGAGGTCAAGAGAAAGAGAAAAAAGATACAGATAGATAGCTTGAAAGAGAAAGAGAAGAAAATAAGGTAAAAGATAGATAGATAGATAAATAGATAAAGATGAGGGACGAAAGAGAGGAATAACGATACAGACAAAGAAAGACGTAGAAGAAAAGAAGAAAGAAAAAAGTGCATCATTACACCTACCAAGCGGTGGACAAATCATCCTTACAGAAGATTAGAGACTTCCTCGGATGTATCACGGAACATATAATATATACTGTGTTGGACACAAGGACTCTCAGCATGACGCGAGAATCGAAGGAGAGGCGTTACCCCGCGCACTACGACAAAACCCACCATAGATTCGTGTGTTTCCCGTACGATTTTCACAAGTTTTACGGGAATCTCATGTAATAATAGCACACTATATTTAATCATATGTAATAAAGAAAGTCAGTGGTTTAATAAAACCATATGAAAACAGATATAATTCTTGTTTGTTACTATAGAACTACTGTTGGTTCACTGTGTACTTCGACCATCGCATGTTGTGTCAATAAGTCTCAATGTTTCATATCGTAGATACAACCCTTTAGTACAATTATAAATTGGCTACATTCGATCGCGTAGATCATATATTTAATAGGTTAGAATCGGACAGTTGATCGTCTACGTACGTGTACGTGGCCGGGAATAACTAAAAACGTGATTCTTTTTATCGAGTGTTCCGTCACTTCGGTTTACAGATTTCGCGTCTAGCAGTTCGTTGGAGGGCGTTCTTTCGTGGCGCGGCAAGCGTTCGGAAACTGTCGGCTATTTCCGTCGCTCTTCAACGAAGAATACTCGTGTGCTCCAAAAAACTCGAGAATATATGAGAAAGAAAACCACTAAAGTATAGAAACTATAGAAAATAAATATTTTTCTTAAATAAATTTAGTGGAAATCTCGTAAATTGATTAAATACTATTTATAAATCTTCATTAATAAAATTTAGTAAAATTTTTTTGGTTATATTAATTACTGCGTATTAATTGTTTTTAATTATTTTTCTATTATTTATTGTTACTTATTATTGAAAATTTTTAATTTTGATAAATTTATTTTTTTAAATTTATATATATATAAATATATTCAATATTATAAATTATAATAAGTTAAAATAAAGCAAATAAATTCACATAAATTTCTTAAAAAAAAATTTTAAGAATATTTTGTATTATTATTTTTTTTTATTAATATTATGATATTAATTATAGCGCGAATAATTGATTTTTATTAAAAATTTTTATGAAAAGCATAATTTGTTAAACATGTTGAGTAATAAATAATAAAATTTATTATAATATCAGTTTTTCAATAAATAAAAGATTTAGATTTATTAACAGATATAATATTACATGCAAATAGAATTCAATTAATATCATTTAAAATAATTATTAGTCGTTTAAAATATTCATCACTTTTCAGCAATGTCATACGAGAAGTTCGATAGCATGTCGCAAAGTGACAGTTGCATGATCTAACGAACCGAATATAGCTGAACGATATAAAACGTCAGAAGTAGTGGGGAAACTACCTCAGATACTCACTTTTCTCCCCACCACCGATTTGAGCGAATCATATACTTGCTCTCGCTTGCTTCTCTATACTCAGGTAACCTGTGTAATACTCTTGCTTCTCGCACTACCCGCCCATCTACATTGAAAGAAGCAAGAGATCGAATACATAAAGAAAGAGAGATGTTTGCCATACGTGCATGCGAGAATGTATTGAAAAGAGACAAGTAGACAAACGGAGTGGGGAAGAAGAGGAGAAGAGGGGAGAAGGCAGAAAGGGGAAGTCACTAATATCTGGGGCTCCAGCGGCCGCGCAACTCGCGCCCTAATCGAACTCTACAAGTCGCTTATTCTCCATCCCCACTTCCTACACCGTGCCCCTCCTATAGATGGGCAACTCATACTCAAGAGATCTCCCTTTCGCTCACTCATGTTTGCTCTTTTCAGGAGAGCAGTATCGAAGTTCTCCCGTCCACTGTATCTAAGATCAAATGGCATTTTTATGCAAGGTGAAATTAAAATTTGCTTTGTAATGCCGGTTATCATTCCATATAAAAGCTATCGTACTTTTACTTATATCATTTGTTTTTGGATCAAAAATCGAATCACTAATACTAAGAAATAATAATACACGTGCACACGTGCATTCCTGCGCATGTGCTTTTTAAGATCAAAATAAATCACTTAATAGAAAATCATAAAAAATTTTAACTTATTTTGTTTTGTTTTTTAGATTATTGAAATATTTATCAAAAAAATTTTATATATTTTATATAGTGCATTTCAATTATTAATAATCTTATATAATTTTGAGACATGCTATTATTTGAAATTCTTTAGAATATATAAAATTTTAACACTTACCCCTGAATCAATTCCTTGAGTATTAGGAGTTGTTGATCGTTGCTGTAGATTGTGAAAACTCTGTAAATACAATACAAAATTATTGTAAAAAAATTAATTTTTTTAATTTTACATACTTAATTTTTTAAAAAATTTTTAAATACAAACAAGATTTGTTTTTATTAATACACCAATAAAGGAGATTTTGAGATTTTTGTTTACATATATAAATTATTATTATAGAAGATAGAAATTTTTTTCTTTATGATAATATTAATTATAATAGTATAATTAATTATACTAGGATAAAATTGTATTATTTATATAACTTACTTGAGATTGGCCAGTTGACTGTGGTTGTGGTGATGCAGAAGGTGGTGGTGCTGGAGATTGAGAAAGAGCACGTTGTGGTGACTGACTGGAAGGATTGGTTTGATTGGCTGAAGGTGGTGGTGGATTTGGTGGTCCACCTTGATTCCAACCTCTTTGTTCTGTATAAAGACTGGAAGGATGGCTACTTTGCGTAGTATATGAATTTAGCTAAAAAATATAAATAATTATTTATTGATTAAAATATAAATAATTAATTATGAATATTATATTTAATTATTTTCTAATTATTATTAAATACCTGATGGTGACTGTATGGTGCATGAGGTCTTGCAGGAGAAGAATAACGTTGTGTATATTGTTGATATGGCATAGGAGTTGGAGAACTAGGTCCTCCAGGACCTGCATGTAATCTTGGTGATCCCTGTATATTATAAAACATATTTAATTATATATAATTATGAAAAGAATAATAAATCATATATTTTAAAATATACAATATATGCAAATTATTATTATAAAATAATAATTTTAAATTACAATTAAAATATATAATTTAAAATATTAAAATATTATACATAATTTAATAAGTATAAACATTTCTACCGTCTGTGGAGGACGTTGGCCAGGTTGTGGATACACTGGAGGGACAACTGGAGGTCGTTGAATGGGCCATGGTTGTTGATATGGCTCTGGCCCCATTCCAGGATAATTTCCATGAAAACGATGTACAGGTGTAGATGCTTGAAGTAACTGATTTAATGTAGGTGTCGGACCAGTAGCTTGTGATATACTTTGTCCTGATAGAAACCTTGGTTGTCCTGGAAAACTGCTTGGTGTAGCTCCTACATATGCCAATCGTGATTCAATCTTGGAAGCTGCATAATGCTCTTCCATCTCTGCCCGATGAACTCTTTCACTTTCATGTATTAAGTGTTTACCATGATAATCCAATTGTTTTCCTGGAAAGTCTCCATGCTTTCCTATATATTCTGGTACCTGCTTACTTGGATATTCAGTCAATGATTTGGAGGGAAATTCGTTTGATTTGTTGGTATACTCCTCAGGGTAATCACGTATAACGTTCGACGTAAACGGATGTCCGGGATGGTTTGGATGCCCGGGCGTATCGAGAGGCTCTTG
>NW_006263671.1:20580-20871 GCF_000469605.1 Apis dorsata | reverse complement strand
CAATAGATTCTTGAGGAGCCTGTCCAGCTTCTCTGGGTGATTTTACTTCACCGGCAGTGTGTCCACCAATGTCCTCGCGGTATTGACTCATCTCGAAACCCGTGTCCCCGCCGCGATTCACATATTTAAGCAGCTGGGCCGCGCCCCGGGACACTTTATCACCCGGCTCTGGATCCAGCTGCTGTTTCGTATTAACACTTGCACTATTCCCACCGACTTGCGGACGTTTCTGTGCACATTTCACGGACTCGTTCAGCTTCACATCGTTTTGTTGGCTCTCGGCTTGCGTCG
>NW_006263671.1:16216-20500 GCF_000469605.1 Apis dorsata | reverse complement strand
GTTCTCTCCTCACGGAGCCATCGTCGTCTCATAAACTGGCCAATCGCGGGACCTCGTGTGTCTCGCGTACTATGTACTCGAAATCGAAATCCTTTTCTGTTGAATCTCTTTTATCGTACTCAAGTCTTTCCACCACATCCTCAATCAGACTAGCGAAGGCTAAGCACCGAACTAACAATTTTTGCTTCCTGCCGTTTTCAAAGTAGAAGGAACCAAAAAAAAAACTCATACACGAACGTCAAAAGCAGCGTCGCATGTACTACGCCATCTTGTGGTTATATTACAAATTACTAATATTTAACTCTCATTTACAATTTGCGACTTTTCAAAATTGTATAGTAGTTTCATCAGGATTTCCTTTTAAGTAATATATATTTTTGTTTCTGATGAAGATTCACCTCTATGTCTAAAATCAAGAATATGAAATGAAATCCTTATTTAATTGTTTTTATAAAGATCATTCATCTTATCTAATAAAATAATTTTTACATTTATATAAATATTTTAGCATAAAAAAGTTAAATTGTAATTAATTATAATGCATATTTATATTGGAAGGAATTAAAAATAACAAAAAAATAAATTTAAAAAATAAATTATAAAAAATATATTATAAAAATATATAAACTTTTAAAGAAATAAATGATTTTAAAGAGTTAAAATAATATTATTAATATTCTTGCGTAATATATTATATATTTATAACAATTCTTTTGATAATAAGTGAAAGTGATATCAAAAAAATATTTATTCATAATATAATTTTCTAATTTTTATTTTTATTTTTTCTATTTCTACACATAAAATATTTGTTTTCACGCAAAATATCGCGAATATATTATCGCACATAAAAACTTTTATAAATAATTTATTATAATGAATTATATTATTTTTAATTTCGTATATTAAATCGTATAACTTCGTATAATGTATGCTATACGAAGTTATTACGAATTTTTATTTTTATTTTTTCTATTTCTACACATAAAATATTTGTTTTCACGCAAAATATCGCGAATATATTATCGCACATAAAAACTTTTATAAATAATTTATTATAATGAATTATATTATTTTTAATTTCGTATATTAAATCGTATAACTTCGTATAATGTATGCTATACGAAGTTATTACGAATTTTTATTTTTATTTTTTCTATTTCTACACATAAAATATTTGTTTTCACGCAAAATATCGCGAATATATTATCGCACATAAAAACTTTTATAAATAATTTATTATAATGAATTATATTATTTTTAATTTCGTATATTAAATCGTATAACTTCGTATAATGTATGCTATACGAAGTTATTACGAATTTTTATTTTTATTTTTTCTATTTCTACACATAAAATATTTGTTTTCACGCAAAATATCGCGAATATATTATCGCACATAAAAACTTTTATAAATAATTTATTATAATGAATTATATTATTTTTAATTTCGTATATTAAAAAAAAATAAAATAAAATAAAAATTCATTTAATTTGTATTTATTTTTATATTAAAATTATATTAAAATTTTTATATTAAAATTTATATAATTATAAATATTTATAACTATAATTCATTTCAAATTAATTTTAGAAATAAGTATCCACAATAAAAAACAATATTAATTTTTATTGTGAATCTTTATTAAATATTATTTTCAGTAATATATATATAAATAATATATGAATTAAAGTTATCATAAAATAAGAAAAATGTTTGTAACCTTTGTAATAATTACAGCAATTTTAAATCCTATTTTTATTTAAATTTTTAAAATATGATAATGATATAATTTTTTTATGAAATATATTTAAATAAATATTTAAAAAAATAAATTTATAAAAACAAATATATTTATATTATGTATTTCATAGTATAAGTGACATAATGGCGTTTATTGCAGTTTATTTCTAATAACAAGCATTATATGGCGTAATATTAATTGTAAAAAAATAAGCAAATGAATAATAATTCCGATAAGAATAATATTGTTAAAATATAAAGTGATTAATATTATTTAATTGTGTTAGTATTTATAATTATGTGTGTATTCTTATCGCATACGTGTGTCACTATGTACATACGTGTACATTATATTTCAATCCTACGTGGCAATATTCATTAGTATGATTGTTTTCTACCTTTACTTATAGTGATATGTAGACATCAGGTATGCGTTTTATCGATACTTGTGTAGTCTAAATATTTAAAATAGAAAATACATTTGTGAAACAAATATGTAATTAAATTTATAATACATTTCATTTTCAATTACATTTTTGCAGATTTTCTTATATTTTTTCAAATAATTGTTAATTGGAGATCTTATGGATAAAATCTTTTTTTTTTTTTTTAAAGAAAAATATTCTTCTTTATATATATATACTTATACACATAATGTATAATTAATACAATAACATATATTTTCATTTTTTATATTTTTTTTTTTTGTTATTTTCAAATTTTAATCTTTTATCTTTAATTTTTTATTTTTTTTTAGAATAAAATTATATATGAATATTCTATTATACATTTTAACCAAGATAATTGAAAAGTAATGCAAAGGAAAAGAAAAAAATTAGAAACAATGAGAGCTGTAATTCTTGTTGGTGGATATGGAACTAGATTAAGACCCTTAACATTAAGTCGACCAAAACCATTAGTAGAATTTGCTAATAAACCAATGCTTTTACATCAAATAGAAGCTCTGGTATGTTGCAATATTTTTGTGTTATCTTTATTTTTTACAAATTAATATTATAATATTTCATTTAGATAGAGACAAATGTGACAGAAGTGATATTAGCTGTATCTTATCGGGCAGAAGAAATGGAAAGAGATTTGAGTGAAGAAGTTAAAAAATTAGGAGTTCATTTGATTTTTTCACATGAACCAGAACCACTTGGCACTGCAGGACCACTTGCACTTGTACATGATCTATTGTGTTCAGGAGACGAACCATTTTTTGTTTTAAATTCTGATATTATTTGTGACTTTCCATTTATGCAACTTTTAGAATTTCATAAAAGTCATGGTAGAGAAGGTACTATAATTGTAACTAAAGTAGAAGAACCATCAAAGTATGGTGTAGTAGTATATAGAGATAATGGAAAAATAGAGAATTTTGTAGAAAAGCCGCAAGAATTTATTTCAAATAAAATTAATGCAGGCAAGTATTTGTTTATTTTGAATTACATGACATTAATTTTAATGTTTATTTTAAAATATAAATATAATTTTATAGGCATGTATATTTTGAATCCAAGTGTCTTAAAAAGAATAGAATTGAAACCAACAAGTATAGAAAAAGAAATTTTTCCGAATATGGCTCGGGATGGAGAATTATATGCAATGG
The DNA here is from genome assembly GCF_000469605.1 of Apis dorsata. NCBI lineage: Eukaryota > Metazoa > Arthropoda > Insecta > Hymenoptera > Apidae > Apis > Apis dorsata. The sequence continues at coordinate 17,144 of NW_006263671.1, read as the reverse complement.
AACTAACAGGATTTTGGATGGATGTTGGACAACCAAAAGATTTTCTTAAAGGAATGAGCATGTACCTGACATCTTTAAGACAAAAATCTCCAGCAAAATTATATTCTGGTCCAGGAGTAGTAGGAAATGTTTTAATAGATGAAACAGCAAAGATTGGCAAAGATTGTAGAATAGGACCGAACGTTACAATTGGTCCTGGTGTTGTTTTATCCGATGGTTGTTGCATTAAAAGAAGTACTATTCTTAAGGCAGCTATAATAAAAGAACACGCATGGCTGGATGGGTAAATGTTAAAATTTATAAATTTTTTATGTGATAGCATATTAATATTAACTCTTTAAGTAAAGATAAATAATTATTTTCGTCGATCAGAAATAAATAAATCTATAAATTTATTGCACATACATACATAAAAAATGAAAAAATAATAAAATCGTGAAAGTATATCTTAAAGAAATCTTCATTCATTTTTTAATATATTTATAATGCAATATTAATGTAGGTGCATTGTGGGCTGGAGAAGTGTTGTAGGACGTTGGGTACGAATGGAAGGCACTACAGTACTTGGTGAAGATGTAATCGTTAAGGATGAGTTATATATCAATGGTGGTCAAGTTTTACCTCACAAGAATATTTCCAGTTCTGTACCAGAACCACAAATAATCATGTGACCAAAAATAATATCTTAAAGTATACATCGAACATGATAAATGACCAAATTAAACATTTTATAAATAAATTTTTTATCAGCTTTTCACGTGTAAATTCATGTTCATTATATATTCGTTTATATTTTTTTTTTACATTTACAATTCAAATAAGTTTTATTGGTAGTCCTCGTACTATTATTGCAGCCGCGGTCATATAATGAGAACAAACATCTTTAGATTTTGCAACTGCTCTCAACATCTCAGGTTCTAAAGACAAG
>NW_006263671.1:7341-15941 GCF_000469605.1 Apis dorsata | reverse complement strand
AAAAAAAAAAAAACAAATTTATAAGAATGAATTTAAACAATAAAAATAATTAAGAAGATAATTTATAATTTTTCATACTAACTTAGAATACCCAAACACCACATATTAATATCAACATCAGTCCATGGTCTATTTAATGGTGATGGAATCCAATTACTGATGAAATTCGTTGTCATTTTATCAGTATCAGCATCTGTAACTTCCCATAACATACCAAGTACACAAGGACTAAAAATAAAATGTAATATATGAAATATAAAATTGATATAATATATAAAAATATTTTATTTTATTTTTACCTGCTTGCTATTAAATATTGATTTGAAATTCCATATGGTGGATAACGTCCTCCTACATTAAGTAATTTTACACTACTACAGCCAAATAATAAAACAATTGATTTTACTCTAAGTCTTTCTATTTGTTCTCCTGGTAAATATTGTATTCCATTTCCATGACCATTATACCTATGAAAATAATATATCATAAATATTATTTGAATAAAATATAATATATAAAAAAATAAAATTATATATACATTAATACATCTCGATTAATTAATGAATCTTCAAAAACTTCTTCCTGTGGTTCAATATTGTACCAACTTCTCCAATTTGGTAACCAATATTCAATAAATAATCTCATGCGTTTTTCCATTTTTGATAAGTTACCTGAAGGATTAACTATACATGTACCCATATCATCTTTTACTCGAATTATTTTACAGCCATTTTCCATTGTATTTTCATGTTCTTTAAATAAAGCATATGCAATGTGCAATGATGGAAAGCGTGTAATTGGATGAAATTTTAAAATTTCCATAGATTCAAAAGGTATATAATCCATATGCTATAAAATATTAGAGAACATATAAAAAATTATGAATTTTATATTGTAAAAAAATACAACAATATAAAATATTACATTTATATTATTAAGCTTACTTCATCAATTATTAAAACTAATGTTTTCCTAGTTGCATTTTTTAACTCTTGCATATAAGATAATTTTCCAAATATAGATAGTATAACACTGTCTGCAAGTTTATCATAATCAGAAAGTACATATTTTACAGCACGTGCTATTTCTTCCTTTGTAAGAAAACATGCTGCTAATGCTATTTTTTTTAATAACCACTTAGTTCTTTTTGATATCACTTTTCTGTAATATATTGCAATAATATGATTTCTGTAATATATATAAAAAAGATAAATTAGAAAAATAAAAATATATTTTACTTACGAAGTTTTGTAATCAGATATAAGTTTATCTATCATTTGTACAATATCTGTTACTAAATTTTGTTTGTTTATTGGATCTGCCATAAATAAGATTCTCCATTCTCGTAACCATATATGTTCTAATGCATGCATAGCAGTCTTAAATATACATACATATATGCAAATATGTATATATACATATACATATATAAAACATTGTTAAATTTATTAATATTATTTATTTAAATACCTTCATATTTGCATTTTGTCTCTCTCTCATTTTCCAATATAATTCATTATTTGCATATGTAGTTTCTAATTCTGATCTATTATTTGAAAGTAATTTTTGAATTTCATAACAAATATCATACGAAGAATGTAACTTAGGTTTTGGTAATGCTAGACACAAGGGTTCTACTTCTTTAATTCCTGTTGGTAATATAGTAATATATATTTCATGCATTGTATCCGATTTATTTCTAGTATATGTAAAAATATCTGGAGATCTATATTGTCCAGTGATTTGGATCATATACCATTCTATATATAAAAAAAGATTTATAATGATTAATATATTCAATAAAGTTTAAATAAAAAAATATTTATTATTTTTAACCTTTGGGCAAATCAAAAAGTATTGTTTTTATATTTTCAATTTTATTTTCATTGATATTTTTATTTATATTGAATCCAACGTAAGAAGATTTAAGCCCATAAGCTTGTTGTACATTTAAAATTGATTTTCGCATTTCTGTTTTTATACATCTATGCAATATTTGTTGTCGAAGAATTACAGCATGTGATTCAATTAAATGAAATATAGCTTCAAGTTCATTACCAGTCTAAAAATATTCATAATTATATAAACAAATTATTTTATTTCATATTAGAAATATTTCTAATTCATAATATATATAAAATTCATAATATAGTATAAAATTAATACATCAATGATACCTTTAAATAACAATTTGCTAACATTTTATTAAGATTTGTGTATTCAACACTTCCTAAATTGCATCGTATATTCGCAAATAATTTATCGATCTCTTTCTTTAAATTTTGTATGCAATTAATTTCTATCATATTTGTTGATGTTTCTTCACATTTATCATTATTTAAATAACAATTGTCTAAAATTTCGAAAATTTCGTCCATATTAATAAATATAATTCACTCTTAATATAACTTTTGTAACTATAAACTCTTTTACGTTTTACAATTTTATCAATTGTAACTGTTGCTTAAATTCAAATGTAGCTAATACCAACCTATATATATAAGGTTAGAGAAAAAAATTTATAGTAATAAAAAATAAATTGTTTATAAATCTATATTTTTTTATATAATTATTGATTTCAAAATAAACTTTTATATTTTTATCTTTCATTTTATATATTTAAAAATATATTTTTTAAAATACAGATATCAAAAAAAATCAAAATATGAAAACGGGGTATTTAAATATTAAATAGTATTTAATATAAATTATATAAGTCACAATTGATACAATAAATTTTATTTAAGAATTAAATATAAATATATATAAAACTTATCGATATTATTTTCTTATTAATTTTTATTATTATATATACTATATAATTGTACAAAAATAATATATTTAATTATGTTAAAATATATGAATTTTGTATACTTTCATCATTTCATAATTTTCAAAATTTTATAATTACATATTTTTAGATAAGATATTATGATAATTTTATCATATCAAATATGAATTTATTAAAATATTTTTGTAAATATCATTGATAATATCATATGAAATCATATGAAAATTATTTACATATATAAAATTCATATCTTACAATTTTTAATAAATAGCATATTTACATTTTTGCATCATTGTTATAAAATTTATATAAGAATGTTGACTATTGAAGAATTCTTATAACTAAATTTTATTATTAAATTACAGAATATTAAAAAATATATTTTTATGAAAACTCTTTGAAAAATTAAAAGATTTTTAACAAAAGTATTATCATAAAAAATTATGAAAACAATAAATTTCATTATTCCAATACACAAGGTCCTTCCAATAATTGTCCTTTTATATGATTTAAATTTTCTCCAGCATAAGATAATAAAGGAGATATTTCTATATCACCTGATACAGATATAGCTCCTGCATTTAATAACCATTTTTTATGAAGTTTAAGTACATCATTTCGTGCAGTACTTGGACAATCTTGACCAACAGAATCTGCATTTTTTAAAGGACTGAAATCTTCTTCACGAATTCCTTCCCAAACTGTTAAATGTTTTGCGAATTTAAATACATCAAATATGAATTTCTCAATTTTAATACCATTAGGAATTTTGGGTTCATTTCGGTTTCCATCTTCATCAATATATGGTATTTTTTTTTTAGCAGCATGAAGTTCCATTTCTTTTTCATGATATTTAGCAATGCTATATAGAAAATCTACAGTGAAATAGTGATTGCATATATTTGCTGCATTATATATTAATTGTCCATCATTAGAATATAATTCAGCCGTTTCTTTTGAAATTTCACTATACTCTACAACTTTGAATATATCATTAACCTGTAATAATAATAATACAATACAATAATACAATAATAATAATAAAATAAAATACTATAAGAAATAATAAGTAAAGAATAATTAAAAATATTTTACGCACTTTACATACAATTCCCACTGGTTCATTTGGGGAAGATTTTTCTATAACTTTAACTCCACAATCAGTTTGTAAAGATAAGCAATATCCAATAAAAATAGGATCTGCTACTTTTATTAAGATATTATCAACTGAATGAACATGAACACTATGAATTCCACGTTGTATCATATCATCCAATATTCCTTGTGTTATTAAAGCTCGATATACCCCCCCATTTCCATCTGGAGCTTTCGAAATTTTATATTTTTTATCCAAAATAATTTTTCCATCCAATGTAAAACATGGTAGCATACCTTGTTTAAAGGCTTTACAATTTTTTTCTTTTAGATTAAAATAATTATGATCATGTAGAAACGATACTGTTATATCATGAGTAGCTTCACTGGTTAATATATACCTAAGAAAAAAAATTAATTATTATTTTATTTAAAATATAAATTTTTATGTATTAAATTATTTAATCTATGAATTAAACTAAACGTATGTACCACGTAATTTCTCCATCTTTCCCATACTTTTCCTTTGCCATATTTTCCAAACGAAGTATTCTTTCTGCCTGTAGTTGAAAAAGTGTCTTTCCAGAAGGTAAACCAACATTGTATATACCTTTGGGATAAGTTACACCTAATCTAGTACCTTGTCCACCAGCCATTAATAATACAGCTAGTTGCCCATTTGCTATTTCTTGCAATCCCAATTCTTCATACATTTTTAATTGTTCCTTATCAGTGGTTTTAACAGATGCAATATTTTCTTTAGGAATAGGAGATACCTTATCATCCAATGTATTCATATTCAAGGAAGCATATATTGCACTATCAAAATATGATATTACATCCATGAAATTTAATTCAGATATATCTTGACAAAGCTCCTCTTTTTCGTTATCTGATAATTCATCATAGAATTTTAATAAATGTTCCTGACCGCACTCTATCAATTTTCTTTGAAGAGATTCCATATTTACAGAGTCCAATATTTCGCTTGACAACCGTGTGTATATAAACAATAATTATACCACGTTATTTCAATATTGTTATCTTTAACACGATAACTGATAGATGTTTGTGTTTTTTCTTTATTTAAGTAAATGAAAAAAATAAATGTAAAAAGCAGCAGTCATTTGATTGAAATTTGTAACCTATCCCAATTCATAGATAAAATGGGATACGCCTTTACTTTCACGATTCCACGTAGCACATTTGATTCGATTTCTCTTATCAGCCCCTCTCACCCTTCCAACTTCTCTGACTATTCTCCTTTCCCTTTTCAACATATTTTGCATCCACGAATATGTTTTAAAAGATCATATTATTTTCTCATCAAAATTTGATTAAATATCCGAACCGTAACCATAACCGTAAACTTTTCCTATATAAGTCAATATTAACATTTATTTCTATGTTATTGATAAAGAGTAATTAACTTTTTATGAAAAAATTACTTCTGATTAAGTTATTACTATGATAATGAAATAAAGATAAAAAACGAAAGAAAACTTGCAAGTTATATTTTAATCAAAATTAAAATATGTATATATATTTAAAAATATAATAATGATTATATTATCTATAATAATGATTAAAATTTATTTAAAAAATATCCATATATTATTTATTTTTTTCTTTCTTAAATATTTCCGTAAATATTTAAATTTCCGAATTAAAAACAATTTTAATTTTATTTATATTACACATATCTTTTATGATTTAATTATTATTTCATTTATTTGATATACAATTTTGGATTTTATAAGGTGATAATTTAAAAAAGAACTTTTTAAAATTTAATTTAATCATATATACAAATTTTATGATAATTTAAGAAAAAAAAATTTATAACAATATATTTTTATTATTTAAATAATTGATTACCGGCATGCGCATGCGTGTATCATAAGAATTAAAAATATTTAAAAACACATTTTTATATGAAGATATATTAAAATAATATTAATAAAAGATTTTCAATTTACATTACTATGCATAATAATTTCTTTATACAAAAAAACTTTACGTTTAAAAAATATTTATAAAATATATTTATATTATTTAAAATTGGCAATTATCCTTGATAAAAATAAAAAAAAAAATTAGTAAATGATATTTAAATCGAACTATTTATAAATTTAAATAATAATTTCATACATAATATTATTATATTGTTTCAATTTTATTATTGATCATATTTTGAAATATGTACTAATAAAACTCGAAATTATCTTCGATAATATAAGGTATGTGACCATGTTTATGCAATATAAAATTTTTAAATGTATTGCCAATTAGATATTAGTAATAGATAGTAACACATGATGGCGCTTTTAATTCTCTGTCAGTATTCAATGTATACCGAAGTGATCTCAATATTTCATTTAAGTTACATGCATGTTTGCTTGTGACTTATGAAGAGACATCATGTTGTACCTGCCTAAATAACATTTTCAATAATGCTGCTGCAATATTACAGATGTAATATAATAAGTTGTAATGTGTAGTGATGTGATATGTCTATGCGTTCATGATAAAGTATTCGCCCTTTGTAAATGTATTTCGGTAAGTTACATTTATGCTTGCTTCAAGTTACAGTCTTTTCATATTGCTGATTCGAAGGATTTCTTTAAAAAATTCGTCATCAATTGTCATGCAAGCTACAAAACCAATTAGTATATTTATAGTGACAATTATAGGGTATTATTACATGAATATTATTTTTTATATAAATAAACAAATTGTAATTACAAATTCAATTAAATCTTGAATATATTATGAATTTATTTATACACTATTATTTTTCTAATTGTCTTAATTTTATTTTATGGAATTTGATAGGTTAGGAAGAATGTCCTTGAATTCTTTTATTTCGGCAATTTAAATTATATTATTCATAAAAATATTATATTTCTTTTAAAACAATTAATTTTAAGCTAAATTCATAGAATTTTTTATTCATTTTATTATAATTTCTATACAAATTTTTAAAAGAAGATTTTATTTAAATAATTCATAGACTGTTATATTTTTAAACATTTTTAAAAAGTAAGATTTTTTTATAGTAAAACAACATTTTTAAAAGCTAAAATTTCTAAACTTTAGAAGCCAGGTGCCTAGAAAGCAGCTGGCAAGATGGGCAAATTGTTGTCAAAGATTTTTGGCAACAAGGAGATGCGAATTTTGATGCTAGGATTGGATGCTGCTGGGAAAACTAGTATCCTTGATATATATTTAAAAAAATTTTTTTTATTTTGTAAATTTTATTTTGAAATTTTGTAAAAAAAATCTCTAAAATTATGTTATATTTTTTTAAATATAGTAGTTTTCATCAACATTTCCTTAATTACATATCAGCAATACTATATAAACTTAAACTAGGACAGTCTGTAACAACTATACCAACTGTAGGATTCAATGTAGAAACAGTTACCTATAAAAATGTTAAGTTCAATGTTTGGGTAAGTAATAATATTAACATTTGTAGTAATAATAACATTGTAGTAATAATACATGGGTAATAATAACATTAATATTTGTTGTTGTAACATTTGTAACAACAATAATAATATTTGTATAGAAAATGTTTATAATAATTATTATATCATTGTAGGATGTTGGAGGCCAGGACAAAATACGTCCACTTTGGCGTCATTATTATACTGGAACTCAAGGACTTATTTTTGTAGTAGATTGTGCTGACAGAGATCGAATAGATGAAGCACGTCAAGAGCTTCATCGAATTATAAATGATAGAGAAATGCGAGATGCTATTATATTAATCTTTGCAAATAAACAAGATCTTCCAGATGGTATAAATCTAAATATAATTATAATGATTTGATAATCATTATACAAATATGTATATAAATAAATAAACTATTATCTTTTTTAGCAATGAAACCACATGAAATACAAGAAAAATTGGGTTTAACTAGGATACGAGATAGAAATTGGTATGTTCAGCCATCATGTGCCACAACTGGAGATGGGCTTTATGAAGGCCTTACATGGTTGACCAGTAATCATAAATTATGAGCAAATATTTATTTTTCATCAATTAGCCACATACCAAGAATGTACGTTTGCTTTGTATTTTCATTTTTATTCATCATATAGAGGCTTTATAACGTAATTAATAACAATCATTATGATCTATAAGAGAGAAAGAAAGGGAGAAAAAATAATTTCAAGTGTACTGCAGCAAACGTAGAGCAACTATTGATATCAGATGATGCGTTTCAGCATATTAATATTATATAGATAGAAAATTATTAAAGTATCAAAAGATATAGATTTTGTTACTAACTGTCTTCTAAAATTCGAAAAATGAATACATCAATATTTTTTTAATTAGATTATTATGTTAAACATTTTATTATAATTTATAGATTTATAGTTTATATATTACATTATGGATGCTAATTTCAAAAGTATATAAAAAATTATAAAAACTATTAATTTAAAATATTATCCAGAAAATTTAAATATAAAAATTCATTCTTTACTGATTGCATTAATACTACATAATATGTATTACATATAATATTAATATATAGTCTCACAAATATATGTGATTTAAAGCACTTAATAACTTCATACAATATGAAAATATTCATTGATAAGTTTTTGCCATCAATTTTATTCTTCATTCAAAAACATTCATGGTGTCGTTTTATTTCCGTATTTTTAATAATTGTCTTCCAGTTTTTGAGTGAAA
>NW_006263671.1:0-7167 GCF_000469605.1 Apis dorsata | reverse complement strand
TTTTTTTTTTTTTTTTTTTTTTTTTTTTTTTTTTTTTTTTATATATATATAAGAATGATATTGATGATATTGTAAATTTTTTTGTGCTTGACTTTAATGAAAATGCATTCAATGTACAAACGTATATATATATATATATACATACAAATGAGGTTGTTCTGTATGCACAAATGGCAAGTCATTGAATTAGTAACACAAGCTCAAAAACCATAAATCAGAATAAAAAAGAAAAGAAATAAGAACAATATTACTAATAATGTAACAACATTAAATCTGCCAATTTTTTACACTTAAGCGATCTAATTACGCAAAATTAGAATTAGGTTAGAGAAAAAAGTCAGACAATGTTTTTACCTGCGTCTTATTTCATTTCTTTCGATGATAAGGTGTAGAATAAGAATAATAAACATATTTATCGATATTTGCTGTTAACTGAACAAAAAAAATTCATCGTCATTCGATTTTTTCTTTTGTACAAGCTTCATATTTATATAGCGTTTAAAAGTAAAATAACAAAAATACATATTATTCTATCGTTCTATTTTCATATCAACATTTTATCTACATTCCAGGATTATATTAAGATATTAAGATTTTAACAAATTGTATTATTTTATCAGTCATAATTAATACAAATATAAGTTTGTCAGATTCTCTTTCTCGATGTCTATATCATTAATGTTAAGTATTTTATTTTGACAAGAATTATGTCCAGAATAAATTAACTCATATTTAAAAATTATACATAAATTTTGGAAAGAAAGTAATAGACTGTTTTTTCAATCAAAGTGTAAGCGTATTATTGAGCAATGTTCTATACTTATATTTATACTTATTAATTTCATCATATAAAAAAAAAATTTATAATGTCACATTTTTCTCTTATTTGTAATTGTAGATAAAACATAATAATTGTAACTGATATAATTTTATTAGAAAGTAATTATTTTTCAAAAAACGCGTCAAAAAATTTTAATATTACAAAGAAACAAGTATATCTTGGCAATAAACTTTATTTGAATAAATTATATTTATAATTAAATTTTATTAATTTTAGAATATATATATTTAATTAAATAATTCAAAACTTGAAATGAAATAATTTCTACAGGTAGATAATATTGAAGTAAATATCTTTTATAATTTTTTAATAATAAATCGAGTTTTACCTACCCATAGTAATACATTTCTTTATTTTTATTCAGTATGAAATAACAAAAATATGCATATTTCAGATACTGATTTTATATTTAAAGTGAAAGAAAAAAGAAAGAACAGAAGGCGTATGTCTATTTTATTAGTTACAGCAAATGTTTTGTAACGCATTATTAATAAATAACATTGTGAAATAGACTCGTTGTCAAAATAAGTATTTAATATATTTCAATTATTTCACACGTGTGTATCATCTACATTTTCCAACAATTTGTTTTAACAGGGGCCATTCAGAATGCAGGGCTCGATATAAAACGCTTTGGAGTAAGGAAGAAATTGATTACATCAATAAAATTCTCGGCATTTCTTAACATTTATGCTTCATGGATCGTATTCTTTATTTTATAAAAATTAATAAAAAATATGAAAGTTATGTTACATACATAATTTAATTTTTTAAATAAAAATTGAAAAGATAAATTTAGAAAAAACGGTTGTTTTTTTATTAATGATAAATTTTATTTAATAAATATGATCCATAAAATTTAAAAATTAAGAAATGTTGACCTGTATTATTAGCCAAAGAATTCTCAATGCACTGGTTACACAAATCAAAAAAAAAATTATATATATTATTATCATATTACAATGAGATAAAAAATTCTTTGATTTCCATTTTTTTCTACTTTAAAAAGATATAAAATTGATGGATATTCATACATTAATAAATTGTTTTATATATAAATTTTTTAATTATTTAAATTTATATAAATTATTTAATTATTTAACATTAATAAAATAATATATTTCACGAGATAATATTGAACATTAAAAAATATCTTTATAAGTAATAACTAGAAGTGCAATAGAATTTTTTTGGTTCTTAATACAAATAAAAATTATAAATATATGATAAGTGTAATGCTATAGTGTATATTATATAGATAAATAATAATAATTTTTACAAAATTAGAAATTGATAAATCCAGAAAAAATGTATTTGTATATTATTATTATTATTATTATTATTATTATTATTATTATTATTATTATTATTTGTATAATAAAGATACCTTTGAATTACAACAGTATTTATTTTGAAAAAAGTTTTTTAAAATATAAATTATCATATTTTTAACAAGAATATTTATAATTGCATCTAATTTTAAAAAATAATTATATAAATATTATATTAATTATTATTATTAATTATGGATTATATTTTTATTTATTTTATGAATTTTCCACTCCCAAAGATATTAAAATATAAATTTATGAAAATTATAATTTTTATATAGAACAATATATATTTAAATATTTTATTACATACTATACTATATCTACTATAAAAAGAGCTATGAAAATAAAAAATATATGAAATCAAATTATTTAGACTTTATTTTTTTATAATGGTTAAAATAAAAAAAGATTGTTTGAAATATAATCCTTTTTATTAACAGATTCAGTAACATTTAAATTTTTTTTTTAGATTAAAAGTGCAGATAATTTTTCTTCATAATTTCATTATTATAATAAATCTAGATATATAATATGAATTTTCTAAATATTTTAAAAGTATGACAAATCTATAATTATTAATTAATAATATTCTATAAATCTAATTAAAATTATAAATTTCAATATGAGATTCTTTTAACATATATCATTTATATTTTATTAACATCTATTACAAATCATTGCTAGAATGAAAAATTCCATATTTTATCACATATTTTGATGTTACAACACGNTACATACATGAAGACAATATATTTTTTCTTTTTTTTAAATTTTTTTTTAAAAACTTATTCTTTATGCAATTTCTATTTCAATATAATCTTGAGACGTATTATAATGGATATGCTATCTAGCAGGGCGTTGTTCTTCTATAAACGCAGTTAAACGTTGTCGAGTTTTTTTATTGTTTTGACAAGCTGAAGAAACTAAACCAATTAAGTGTTTAACAGAATATTCCTGTAAAATATTAATAATAAGTAAAAGTATAATCATTATGTAAGTGTTATGTAAATGTAATTTTAAGTACTTTGTGATCTCTTATCCATTCCTCCAAACTATTTTCTGGAAGATAATATGCTTTAATATATAATTCAACATATTCTCTATGAGGCATTGGTCTTAAAGAAGTCGTTATCTCAAATTTCGATTTTAATTGCGTAAAATCGAGTTGCATTAGTGCTCTACCACCATTTGAGCATTTTTTAGCATTAGAAAATCTGCGATAAAACATAAATATAAAAAAAGAATAAATAAAATCTAAATAATAAAATGACATACCCTTCTACTAATGTATGAGTTATTAAATGTGCTACATTTTCCCAAATAGAATTATATACATCATCTGCTAAAGGAAGACAACTCCCGATATTTTTTAATCTTTCATTTAAAACAGATATTTCCTAAAAAAAAAAAAAAAAAAAAATTAAAAATTAAAAAAATAATAAATATAAGAAAATAATTTTCAATAAAGTAAAATATTTATTTTATATACCTTATTTTATATAACTTTATTTATATAAAGTTACAATAAATACCTGAAGTAATGCATCAATATATCTACTATGTTGAGACATAACATCAGTCACTTCCCAATTAACTTTGTTCATCAAATTTAAAATATTTGCTACATCAAATGTTTGGGATGCTACAGCCATATATACTGGTTTCCTTAGATCTATAGTCGATGCTATTGTTTGCATATAAAATTGATGAAGAAAACCGCGTTGAGGACTAGCACCAATAAGATGTTCTAAATATGCTTTCAAACTTTCATATTGTTGGCCTAAAAATATTAAAGATTCCACTCCTACAATACGTTCCGTCAAACCATGAAGTTTTTCTGGTTGTGATAAATTTACAATGGAAGATAGTTGTGGCTGACGCACTTTATCAGAGTTTAATTTAATATTATCTTCTGTATCATTTTCACAAATAATTAAATTTTCTTTAATTCTTGCTAAAGATAACTTTAATTTTGGACTATACAAAGAATCACTATTTATTTGCTATTAAAAGAAATATTATTTATTAATAAATTAATTTCTCAATAGAAAATAATTAATTTCTTAATAAAATAATTTACTAAAACTTACTAAGTCTGAAGTAAAAAATAAATGTACAGTATAAAAACATAATTCGTAAAACTGTATCATACTCTGTATAACGGTGATTGCAATTGATCGTAATAATCTAGACATCTGTAAATACTTTCCACAAATTCGCAATATACTTAGTGTCGTATTTGTAACCATAGGTCCTGATTGTTTTAGTTTACTTTTTTTTTTATTTGTTTTGATATTATCTGAATCATCGACATATTCATGTTTTAATTCATCTGGAATATCATCATCCGATTCGTCAGAAAAATAAGCTGGAGGATTATCCTATATAATACAAATTATTTTATATATTATATTGTCAATTATTATAAAAAGAATAAATTAATTCCAAATATCATACTTCATTGCTTATTAAAATATCTTCATCCATTGTATCATCTAAACCTATAGAAAATGGAGATGCACCTCCTTCTAAATATTTTTGAATCCATTCTGTGCTTATATTACTATCATTTTCACCAACATTCGAATCAAAATTATTCCATACTTTACAACTAGTTAAAGATGGTTTTAAACTTTTAAATTCTTGTAGTTGCGTTGCTACAAAATTCGATTTAACAGGACACAGTTCCCAACCATCATTTTCTAAAAATATTCTAAGTTCATCCAATCTTGATGCATGATAATGAGAAAAATATGATAATGATTGTTTTCTTATAGATTCTTGCAAATTTTCTGATTTGAAACCACATAATTCTTCTCCAATTTCCATTAATCTGTAATTTTTCATTAATATAATAATTTAAATTAAATTAAATTTATATAGAAACATAAAATATTTACCTATTAACTATTCCTAAAACTTGAACAAACTGTTCAAATTTGATATAAGTCAAATCAGCATTTATCAAAAATATCGATATTTTCATTTCGACGTCGTGCCATACTCGAATCATACTGTTTTCTAATTTATGTTTTACATATTGTTTGCTGAAAGTTTCTTCTAGATTTTTTATATCAGTTTTATGTTCAATTTTATTTTTTTGTGTATTGTGCCAATTTACTATCAAGTAGTAAGAACTTAATATTGTCCAGAGTGATTTACATAATTCTGTTAAACAAATAATGCAACTTTCACGAGGTACTGATTGACAAAGTTGTTTATATTGTTTTTTTGTATCTCCACCTGCATATGAATGAACAACTGCAAAAGCAGTATTGTGAATTGCAGCAGTGAAATGCATATGCAATTGATCCATTGCAGATTGAGTTTTTCCTAATAAAGTATAAGCTTCTTGAATGGATGTATATATTGTTACATCAAATTGTGTACACATCTTTGACAATGTTATATCCAATGCTTCTTCTGCTTGTTCTAAAATATCCTGCAATTTTCCATTTAAAGCAGCAATGCAATGAAAATGTTTATATGTTTGTGCTGCACTTTGACATTCTAAAAGCAATGAAATTGCTCTAGGATAATTCTTTTCATTTAATAATTCTTGCAATCTATCTCCTGTACGTTGCTAAAAAGAATCACAATAATTAATTTATTATTATTTTAGTAAATTATGAAATAAATATAAATTAAAATAAAAAATATTTACCAGTGTTTTTATGGTATTTAAATTATTTAATAATTTTTCTACAATCTGTCGTTTTTTATAATTTGCTAAAATTCCTAAACTAGCTGTAGTAAATTGTCTTTCAGCTAATTTTAAATCTGCTCTTCCCATTCTACAGATTTCTAATACATCTTGTAACTGTTCTTGTATTAATAAAATTTTTGCAAATTCTTTGCTACAAGCACTTTGTTTTTGTAAAATAAGTTGTAGAACTTTTTTTGAAACAACTTGATGTTGTTGTTTCAGTTTTTTGTAACATTTTTCAATATCTTTAGATTGCAATACCTTTGGTAGTTTTTCTAATTCATGTCTACAAGGATCAAAATTATGATCTGTATTAAAATAAATTCCTTCTATAGATTCTAATATATCTTGATCAGGAATAGGTTCACTTTCTGTTGACTGATCAGCTTCTGATTGTATTTCATCTGATTTTTGTGATTCTGATGGATTCAATAGATCTGGATGTAAACCCATAAGTGGTATCTTGATTGCATTCTAAATAATAATAGAAAATATAAATATTATATTAATTTTTGTTTAAAATAATTTTTCTTTAAATATTATTTGAAAGAAAATTATTTTAAGAATTGTTATTTGAAAGAAAACTATTTTAAAATTTATTATAATACATTAATTAAACTATAAAAATAATATCACGACATAACCTAAAACATAATAAAAAGGAAAAAAAAATTACATTTATTATCATATTATTTATCATATATTTTTTTACCTGTTTATTAATAAGACCGAAAAATTTACATTTTAAATCTTCCATACTGTAAATTTCTTTAAAATTTGGTGCAACACATTTTCATCTATTAACTCGATATCTTGTTATTTCTATCCATCCTGATATATCAATTAACATTTGCATTTCTTTGTAATTATTTAATTAACCCCATTTCGTAACTACATAAAATCTGTTACTGAAACATTATATAGATGCTTAGATCACATATGTATATCAATATTTTTTTCAGGTTATGTACGATATGAAATTTCCGCGGGAATTATATCGTTTTCATAGTTATTGTATCATTTATGATATAATAGAATGATATTAATGATAGATTTTTATATAAATAATATATATATACTGTTATCTTCAAATAACAAATACTAATTTTTTGATTCATTATATTTTTTTATTTCTAGCATATTCATAAAAAAATAATAATTATATATATATAAATATAATAATTAATATTATATAAATAAAATAATTAAATATATTATATTAAAAAAATGTTAAAACAAATATTTAATAAAATTTTAATAAAATTATTTATATATATTATTATTAT
>NW_006263670.1:144206-149558 GCF_000469605.1 Apis dorsata | reverse complement strand
TACGATACAGCGCTCATCCATCGTAACACGTTTCGACGTTATCGCGTTTCATCTACGAAATGAAATACCGAGAACTGCTACTGTGTAACCTATGCACAGTTATTCACGGTACGAAACAACGTACGTTTCAATACCGTAAGTCGCTGTTACACTCGCGTGTTTTTTCGACTTTTTTTCTCGTCTCTTTATACGGCCATTTTAACGCGTTATCTCACGTTTGAGAATCGTCCCATTATTCCTCTCTAAATGTACAACGCAAAGCGAAAGCACTCGGGATTACAAAGGACGAAATAGGGTAGAATAACGATGCACACCTGACAACCATCTGTGCTCGTCATCCTCTAGGGTATATACGCTATATACGTATCAACCCATGCGTATCGTTCAAATTCAACCGACACGACGGTTGAAACTATTAAACGCGCGCTCTTCGGTTTCAAACTTCTATATATACGTACGTACGTGCATACATGTATATCCTTCCGAATGAAAATGAAATGAATGAAAATAGTGAGTTGCTCATCGCGCGTGAACGAGGTATCGAGGTAAACGTTCGAGATTGATCTGAAAAATTATATATACGTATGCTATTAACTGCATCGTATATTTCGATTTCTTCCATCTCATTCGCTCCTCCGAATTCGTCTAGACATCGTCGAATGCGTTTATACATACACTTACGTACGCGCTATCGCAGTGGGCGAAGGAATGAACTTTCTCGCGCATAATATATGCGGAGATCGAGCAGCCATTACGGAACGTTACTTAACACATTTACGAATATTACTCGCGACGCGTTTCTTCGATCGATCGTGACGCGTGGGTTCGTCGAAACCGGCCTGGCGCCTCTCCAACTCCCTCCTCCATTCATATCCATATCGTGTAACTTGCAATTTTTTTTTTTTTTTTTTATATATTAACGAGCGATAATAATAAAAAGAGAAAAAAAACAATTCTACTTTCGTAATGTAATTATTATCCACGCTTTCCGCTATTTATATCGCGACGAGTGGATAACGCACGATGAATAATTTACTCGTCACGCGTAATATTAATATTTTTTTTTTTCTTTTTTTTTTTTTTTTCTTATAACGGTACAATCGACCCCGGTGATACGCGCGCGATTTTTGAAATAAACGTCGACGGGTTATCGAGGTTCCGTGGTGTAGTGGTTATCACGTCTGCTTTACACGCAGAAGATCACCGGTTCGATTCCGGTCGGAACCATTTAATTTTTACTTATTTTATGAAACTCGTGTACGTGCAAATATTTTTCGTGCAAAGTTAAAAAGTTTAAGAGAGAGAGAGAGAAAATAAGAAAAAGAGATGATGTTGTTTCCTCTTTTGTTTCAGATGTCAACGCAACGAGGAAATTAACGTAGGTTGAAATGTTGGTGTTGACATCGCTATGAACGAGAGCCGGTGCTACGTCGATTCGGCCGTGCTCGCTGAACATCAACCGTTCAACCGGAATGGGAAGGCACTCAGGTGTGATTATCCTAAACGTGCCCTATGCCTATATCCTACTTACATTATACACGTTTAATCGCTCAACGCGACAATCTTTTAAACGATTTCTCTCATATTCGGATCCAAAATATACAACGAGAACGAACGATTTTCGATTTTTTTCGTTTCGAAATAAACAACGAAACGAGAACAACGAGGCGAGAAAAAGAGGCAGGTGTAGCGGAACGAGCAACTCGGGACAAAATTGCTGGACTCGTAACCGTTTCGACGACGCGAGACCGAGCGTTATCGTGACGCAAATCACCCCCTCTTTGCTCTCTCCTTCCTGTGCACGCTACATCGTCGTTCGCGCTAAAAATTTCCCTCCGTAAACCGTTTCCTAAAATTACGAGAATATAAACACTCTCTTCCTTATAAAACAAAAAAAAAGAAAAACCTTGAGAGATTAATCAGAGTTTTTCATTTCAAGGGGATCGAAGAAGAGCGTATTGTTTTACACGACCGATTGCGGGGACGGGAAAGAAGATCTCGGGCACAAGCTTCAGCAAAGATCCGTCTCTCTGGTAAGTCGAATGAAAAGGATCACGCACGACACATGCGCGAGCGCACCCTCGATCGAGGAACTACGAAATTCGAGAAACGGGAGGGGAGAGGAGGGGGGGCCGAACGACTAAGCGAGAAGAATTCGATGTAGCGAGGCGTGTAGCGGCGAGAATCGGCGAGCAAACCGTGAAATAGTAATTCTCGCGAGTCCTACGATCGACCCTTTCGCGTTATTTCTTGGCTTGGGTCGTTATATGCGCGTGCGCGCATGCGCGCGCACACACTCGCGACACCTATCGCGTTCGCCTGGGGGCCCTCGGCCGACTAGAAAACCGTCAGACACGCGTCTCTTTCTAAATTTGTATATTTAAAATCGCTTCGTTCCTCTTCTCGGCATCGAACACGCATTAACCACGCTTTCGTAACTTTCTATCGTGTTCGACGTTACTTCTCGACTCGAGAGAATCGTTGACTTACCACGCTTACCCGTCATTCGTAATATGATCTGTATCGACGTGTAATACATCTCGGGGAAAAGTTTTCCCGGCCATCTTCCCGTCGGAGGTCGCTCAAACTCAAACTTTTATTACTACGTAAGAGATGGAGGAGGCAAAAAAAGAACGCGTTCCATCGAAAAGAAGATCGTAATCGTATTATAATTGGCGAAGGAGGGGAAACGATCAAAGTTGAAAGAATATACATCGTTCATCGACGAGAGATAATTATTGTCCGTTGTCCGCGTAGCGGTGAGAACTCGTCATCTCGTAAAAAAATGTTGCGAGTATACCACGGGTATTATTTTACCTCGAAGACTCACGAAGGACTCACGAATGCCGATCGTAACAGGAAAACCACGATCCCCTATATATGTATACGCGATACGAAATACCTGACGTCGAATCGACGATTTCTCTCGCGAAAAATAATAACGAATTTTACTTGGTTTCCTAGACTGCTCTACACACTGGAAATGGGACGCAACAGCAATTTCTAGAACCAAGAATGGCGCAACTGGAGACGTTGGAGGCGAAGGTAAATCCGATTAACAAAAATTACGGATTAATCGTAAAATCGCATTAATTTCTAAGCAAGATCTCTTTAAAACGGAATTTTATTCGTTCGGTTTAGAACGATTCTCGATTCTACGGCCGCGATTATCATTCTCTCTCGGAAAAGTTTTGTTTCGAAGGGTTCGTATAAAAAGATACGGTGTAGTTTTAACCGTAGCATCCCGACACGACGGAAGAAAGTCGATGTTTCGCGGTTATTGGCGGGTTCGCAATAGCCCCCCAGCTTTTTAAGCCTGTCCAACCAGTGATTTATATGCAGATGCATGAACCAAACTGTGTTTCGTTCAGGGGCCCTTCACTCGCCAGTTTCGGCCCCGGAGAGGCCGTGCGCGCGTGCGCCTCCCATTAAAACTGCCCCAAGTCCACACATAGACGCACAGACACACACGGACGCGCAGTGGCGCAGCATTCTCCAAAATCACTTTTTTCTTCGTGTCGTCCTAGCGATCATAGATTCGAATCGAAAAATAACGTAAGAGTAAATAATAAAATAAAGGAGCGTTTCAATCGCTACTTTTCTCTTTCTTCATCGAGTCGTATGCCTCGCTTACAGAATGAAAAGAAAAGAAAAGAAAAGAAATGGTTGGCGTCCGTACATCGCGTACCTTTTCATCGTCCCTCTGCTCTCGCCTTTACAACAGGTATATTTTCTTAATCCCGTTCTCGAGGCGCGATTAATGCGCGTTGTCGGATTCATCGACTTCCTCGACCATTCGGATGTTTACGCCCGAGCGGACCAGTCCTGTTTTGCCATCGACTCGAAGGGAAAAACAAAACTAAAGAAAGAAAGAAAGGAAAAAAGAAAAAGGAGCACGCTACACCGCACGCTCCAGCCTCGAATAACGAATCTATCTCCCTCTGTCTCGACGCACTTTGCCTTCGAAAAGAAAATAATACAACTCGAGACAGAATTTTTATAAACGCGCCGGTTAAAAATCGTTGACACCCAAAGCTTTCGCTTTATCCTCTTAACCGCGTCGAGAGAATCGCTAGAAAATGTTGAAAAGGTAGACTATGGTACGCCCTTGGCTCGAAACGCTCGCAGACAGATCTGGTCAGCGAGATTGCGGATCCAGGAGTCAGTGCCCTTTACGCCGTCCGAACGCCGATACTCCAACGAGATTTCGTCTTCTTAACATTGTCCTCTCGCGAATTTCTCGTTTTTCAAGAACCTTCCAGGAAAATAATCTCGCTCCTCTTCGATGATATCCGGTAGATAAGAAAGTGAACTATCAAACGTACGGGCAAAAGAATTGATCAAACGGCAATAATAAAAACGAGCAAAATAAATTGAAATACGAAACTCCATTTCGTTCTGTTCGCTATCGCGGAAGAGGAGGATGGCAGGATCTCCGTGCGATTTCGATAAAAAATTGACGGAACGTTGGAGACAGGGCTCCCTCGTTTATTCGGAGGAGGGGAGAGGATTCGCAGCGTTCCNAGCGTTCCCTTCCTATCTCACCCGCTCTTGCACGCGTCGAGTTCCATTTTTTTTTTTCCTTCGCCGAGATAAAAATAACCCCTTTTTTCGCCAATATTATCCTTCCATTATCGTTACGCGGATAACGTTCTAATTATTTTCACGCTCCTCTTCCTTTTACGTATTCTTATATTACGTGTATATATATATATATATATATATATATATATATATATATACACAGGATAATTTAGATAAAAAGAATAAGAATACGGTTCGTCGATACACATAAAATTTTATCTTAAACGTATTGGCTTACGTTTGACAGTGTGCCGTTGTCGGAAAGTGACGCGTATATGGAAAAAGAGGTATTTTACGGTAGTTGTACCGAAAGCCTTGAACTCGGATTGCCTTTTGTTTTCTATTACCGTATATACGTACGCGTACGCGCAACAATAAAACCCGTGCGCGAGTACTTTCCGCGATTTTGCTCGAACGCGAGAAATTTCATCCTCGAACGACAATTTTAATAATCAAATTTTATTATGTTAAATAATTATTCGTACCGTTTTGCGAAACGCGCGCTCGTAATTGCCGTATCACAAATTCCCCCTTTATCATTTTTTATCGAACGCCCGCGGTGCTTCCTTTTCCCCGAATCAAAATAATTTTTAATTCTCGAACGTTCTTTCGAAGAGACAATGGAACAATCGAGAGAAGATGGTTGTTAAAATTAATAATCCCCTGTTTTTTGTTATTATGTTTATAATATATTATTATTATTTTGTTATTATCCTCGTATCTTTTGCGAATACGAAAGAGATATTTATATCTTTTTTTAGAGGGCGG
>NW_006263670.1:142394-143912 GCF_000469605.1 Apis dorsata | reverse complement strand
GAGAGAGAGAGAGAGAGAGAGAGAGAGTTGTTTTCGATTCGTTCTGTTCGAAGCTTGGATCGGAACGAAATAATAGGATCCAACTTTTATCCCCGTAACCGTGAATCTCGATGGAAGATAATCGGTTTTGGCGCGAAGAGAAAAGTTGTGTTGGAAGACGGCGCGAACGGACGAGGATACGAATCCACCACGAATCCTTTATCTAAGGATTCCAAGCTTTTCTCTCGAACACATTTCCATTTCGAGAAGGTATTTTAAATTCAATTAACACGGGATAGTTGCGAGACGGATGGGAAGAATGTATTCGGTTTGGAATGTTTGGAAGGATATTTCGCGGTGGTGCGGCGGTCGCGTGGGACACAGCGGGCGCGCAAGGTCTCCCGTATCGCATCCTTCTTCCCGCCGCGCAGTCAAGGCCGACATTGACCTTCTCCGTGTCGTGTGTGCACGACCAGGGGGACCAAGCGCTGCTTTCTCAAGGACCATCGAGTAGTCCCCCGAGAGTCGTGTGCAGTACCGATGCGCCAGTCCATTAAGATCCACGCATTCCGTTCCATGCGTTTCACCGTCCCGCTCCGACTCGTCCCGTCGAGCCGCGTATCCGTGTATCCTCGTGATTCCTCGAATTTTTCCCCCCTTCTTTTTTTCTTCTACTGCTCCAGATGGCCAGTATAGAAGTGTCGTTGTCGACCACGACGCCGAGGAGAAAGAAAGGTGGAAGTATTTCCGGTGGGTTAACGTCCCCTGCCGGCCCCCATCGAAACTCCAGGGACCATTACAAGGAGTTGGACGCCCTTAGGGTCGCGCTGCGCGACAAGGAGAATATCATTCAAACGTGAGAGGATCGCTCTCTTCGCGAAAGAGAGAATACGAGGGATAAATAAACGTTTTCCAGGTTGAAAGGGCAACTGTGCAACACGCTGACAAACAGATTGGCGCTGCGCAACGGTGGCCCGCCTTTGACCGAAGCGGACCGAAAGGCGACCGAAGAACGGCTTCAAAGGTTGCGTCGGGACGCGGATAACAAACGATTAGCGATCAAGAATTTGAAATTAGCCTTAGAACGGCTGGATATCACCGAGTAAGTGATGAACAGCGTATCGAAACACAAGCTGCGTACGATTTTCAAATTTCTCTTCGTCGTTTTTTCTTCTTCTTCTTCTTCTTCTTCTTTTTCTTCTTCCTCGTTTGCCGCAGCAATATCGACGTTCGGATTCAACAAGCCGAGTTGGAGTACAGACTTGGACGCGAGGAACTCGAGCTTTTGACGCTTCGAGAGGAGAGCAGAGCCCTTCAGGCCGCCTTGGAATTGGCGGAGACCCAGGAAAAGCAAAAAAACGATACGATATTTAGGTATATATAACACGTATATACACACGTTTGAAAACGAATCGGGACGAATTATCCCCCGCGATGTATACACGCGAGACGTTTCTTGTGATCGCAGTTGCATCTCTGGCTCCGCTCAAGCGACGATCCACGCGGTGGAAGTTAGCGCAGATCCGAAAAGTCCCCGTT
>NW_006263670.1:118418-142368 GCF_000469605.1 Apis dorsata | reverse complement strand
GCCGGGCCGAGAGAGGACACGCCCGGCTTGTACGTCGATTGGGCGGTCGAGGATTCCGGATTGTGCAAGGGGGATAGGTATACGCCACCTATTTCCTTCTCCTCCTCCTCGAATAAAGAAACCACAAAAAGAAAAAAGATTAATCCTTTGCTCTCCGCCACCGTTTGGATTGATGCGAATATTATTATAATATATTACAGTAATTATACATTATAATATATTATATATATTATAGTATATTATATATAGTATTATTATAATATATATATCTTTGGATTGNTTATAATATATATAGCTTTGGATTGATGCGGCAAAAATTATTATAATATATTATAGTAATTATATATATATTATAGTATATTATATTTATTATATATATAATATTATATATAGTATTATTATAATATATATATATTATTTGCTCTCCAACGGTGCTCTCTCTTCAATATCGCTTCATAAATATTCTAAGCTCTTTACGCGTAATCTTATCTTATGAGTAATTATCTTATGAGACCACCGAACGCACCGAATGCGCGTCTAAATCTGGAGTTACTGGTTCGACCGAGCGAAACAGGCCTGGAGTGCGAAGAGTTAAAAACGTTTCTGGTCTCCCTGCTTTTCCACAACGGTATCTCCTTAAACTCATATTCTTTGCTTATAATAAAACCACCGCCAATTAAGCGAAGTCGGATCACAAGCGCAGGCGGAAAAAAAAAAAGAGCATCGTGTTTTTCCTGCCGGGGAGAGGAGAGGAGAAGACGGTGATTTCACAACGGATGGGCAAAACTGGAGGAGGAGGGGAAAATTTGTTTGGGAACAAAGGTGGGAAGGAGGAGAGTAAGCGAATAGGGAAATAGAAATGGGAAGGACGAAGAGGAAGAAACGCAGCCGGTCGTACGTCAACGTAAGCCAGGCTAGCTATCGGCGCTGTAACAATGGAGCAATCTTGGCATTTGGTTCCCAACGGGGTCACCGTAGCGTGAACGAGGGCCGGAAGTCCGCCGAGTACCCTCGCTAATTGCACCTACGACTTCGCATGACCCCCACGTTTCCTCCTTCCTCCCCACCTCCTCCCGCCACCATTTCTTATTTCTATCTTTTTAACTGTGCGTAAATGTAACGTAGCGAAGCTTTTTTCTTTTAATCGGAGGAGCAAGTGATTTTTCTTTTATCCGATAACGAATAACAATTAAACAGAGTCTTATCGTGCGAAACGATTGTTTGTTTAGAATCTTGGAAGTGAACGGAAAACTCGTGGTGGGAGCGGGGAGGAGCGATTTAGCAAGGCTGTTGGCCGTGGCGCCCGACGCCGCGCAAATCGTCGTACTTCGAAAGGGCGAATCCCTCGCGGCGCTCCGCACTCTTAGATCCGATAATCTTAGATTGACCCATAGGATCGGTTATCTGGAGGAGCAGGTCAGGGATCTTCTCGCACCGAGCAGATCCGAGGTCCCCGCGGATCCTCCACCGACACGTCAAGAACAAGTCCAGGTAACGTCCTTTTCGTTTTTTTAAATAATAATATAAATATAACTCTTGTTATAAGAGTCTCTCTCTTTCCCGTTTTTCACGTTTATTCTTGTTTAGGTTTTTCAAAAAGGGCCGCAGGTAACCGCGCTAGTCGCAAATCTACCCGGCCTCAATATAAGAAATTCGATGGAGTTGCGGCAGAGTTTACCGACGGTAAGAAATAGGCATAGCGATCATTCGAAACGTTCGATAGACGTGAAAATTTCGAACGAGCTTGATTCCTCGTTGGTTAGCGTTTCCAACGGTCATCACAAATCGCGAACTAAACAAAAACATCAAGGATCCTCGGTAACTGGGTCAACCGCGAGTTTAGATTGCAAGGAGGCGCACGTTTCGTCGCAGCAACGTAGGAGACCACCGCGAGTCGAATCGGCCATGGAACACTTGTCTAACAATCGAAAAAATTCGTCTCGAGTACAACCGTTGGACTTTGATTCCGAACCAACTTATTATCGACTGCAGGTAATTTTCCATTCGTAATTTTCGATCCATTTGATCATTTCTCTTTTTTATCGTCGCGGGATTTAAGAAAGATAAAAATTACCTTTTCTTTTTTAACATCTCCTTTCGTTCGTTTCAGGATTCTCAATCGCGAACGTCGGAGAATTCCGACGTATCAGTGGCGTATAGTTCCCAAGAATCGAAATCTCGTCCGGCACCGCCGAAAAAACCGCTTCGATTATCCTTGCATCGTGCGGCTAGTCTTCAATCCGTGGAAAGCGCGCCGCCAGCTACGCTTCACGACGTGGTGAAAAAACCGATAAAGAGAAATCACAAAAGCGACCCATCACCGTTGGAAAAAAGTGTTCGAGCGGAATCGAACGGAGAAGCGAATAATCAAACGGAAGAATCGTACACTAACGCATCTCAACCCCCACCAAGGACACCTTCCAGAGCGGAATCTTGTCAGAGCGCGTTACGATGGCCTTCTCCTAAACCGAGACCTCATTTAACATCTGTCACCATGGAGAAGTGGTGTTAGAAAATAAAAAACTAAAACTCGAATATAACGATCCATCTTTTAACGTCATCTTCGATCTTATTCGAAGACGGATCACAGACAATTTCTATACGATGTGTAAATAATATTTTTAAACTTTTTTTAACGCGAATTTTACGCGAAAAGACTGAACTTACATTTTGAATTTGTTGATCGTTCGTACGTTTTTTTTTTTTTTTATATAATATTTTTCTCTTTTAAATTTCACGTTTTTGAACGATAATTCAATAAAGTATTCCATTGTACACATTATTATCTCGAATTACGATCGTTTAAATCGATCGATTAACGTTGAACAAATTGTATTTCGTACAAAATACGCGAAGCGTAAACTTATATCCGTTCGATTTAATATATTGTTCGTTCTAGAATTTTCTAGAATTTTTTCTTCTTACTATTAAGCGATTGTAATAGCTTTAGCTCTTACGTATATACGTGTATCGTAACAATATCAAATCTATAATATCTTTTTTCAATTGCTAGTCCAAGTATGTATTTTACAATTATTAGTATTAATTCAAATATGATGAAATGATCGTCGTTTCTAGAAACAAAGGCATTTTAAAAGTAAAAAATTATGTAATACAAACATATAAATAAATTTTTTTCTCTCTAAATTATCAACTTTTACATCATTATTATTGTACATTTCGTTTTTTCTTGTTTTCTTTCTTTTCTTCACTGCATTGCTCTTTTACAAAGTCTGGCAAGAAGACTGTTCATTTGTAGCAAACTGTTAATTCCATCCACTATTCCCAAATGAGTTATCCCAATTTCCTGAAACGAAAATTTTAAATTTAAACTATCTCGTATATGTGTATTTATATGAACATGTTATTGTATACAAAATTGATTTAATAAACTTTTAAACTCACTTTTACGAAATCTAATTTTAACGTTTCATCGATGAGTAGATTTTTTGCAACTCTGAATATATTATTAATTATATCTTCCGCGGAATAACCCATTTTCCATAAATGTTCCATTACCTGTATTGTAACATTACAAAAAAATCGTTTTACATTTATGTATCGGACTAATGATAAATCATTTTGGTAAGATGATAAAAGATGATCATACCCCGTATGCCTTGGAAATATTGCCCTCTGTACAAAATTCAAGCATTTCTTTAACGAGCAATGGATGTGGTTCGTCGCAAACTTTAAAAACATT
Organism: Apis dorsata; assembly: GCF_000469605.1. Classification (NCBI taxonomy): domain Eukaryota; kingdom Metazoa; phylum Arthropoda; class Insecta; order Hymenoptera; family Apidae; genus Apis; species Apis dorsata. The sequence goes on along the minus strand of NW_006263670.1, from coordinate 138,665 downwards.
TTCACTATTTACATGATTAAAACCATTATGCGTCGATTGTAAATTATTTAGAGCTTGTCTCATATCACCTTGCGCGGTAAACACTATTGCTTCCAATCCATCGTCCGTATGCGAAACCTGGTTAAATATGATAAAATATTAAAAATTATTATTAAAAATTAAAAGATTAATATATCTCGATAACATTTTTCCACGCGAATAGAGATAATAATAAATAAATATATTTAAGAAAACTTATGCCTACATCTTCCTTTTTACAAATATCGATAATCTTTGCTAAAATTTGTGCATCCGATAATTTTCCATATCTTAACATAGCACAGCGTGATTGTATTGGTTCGATAATTTTATCGCTAGAATTACAAGCTAACGCAAATCTAGTCGTGTTACTGTATATTTCCATAGTTCTTCTTAATGCTTGTTGAGCACCGCTAGTCATGCTATCAGCTTCGTCTAGAATTATTATCTTGTGTTTTCCTTTTGGTAGATTTACCTATAAATTTGAATCGATAATACGATATTAGCTAACTTACAAAAATGAATAAGAAAAGTAAAAGTATAAAAAAGATTTTTTACCCTTTTTTGAGCAAACATTTTAATTTTATTCCTTACTACGTCTATTCCTCGATCGTTCGAAGCGTTTAACTCTAATACTGCTTCTTTAAATATTGGTCCTAATAAAATACGTGCTAAGCACAATATAGTCGTAGTTTTACCAACTCCTGGTGGACCAGCAATGATGATATTGGGACAATTGCCTTGTTGAGCAAAAACCGATAATCTGGACACCGTATCCTCGTTACCAACAATGTCGGAAAATATTTGCGGTCGATATTTTTCGATCCTTAAAAATAAAAATTTATTTTAATTCTTTAATCCTTTTCTTTTCTTTTATCCTATATAAATACATTACAATTAACGAACGAAAATAGAGATATAACCTAAAAAAAAATATATTCAATTTAACGACGAGAAAACGTATATTCCAATTTATAGAAAACATACCATGGCAAATGATCCAACTTTCTATCTTTCTCTTTATTTTTTACGTTATAACCACTCGTTGACGGTAAAATTTCAATGTCCATAGATTCGTCGATATCATTCTCATCTCCCATCTTTGAACATTCAATTTAAAACGCGGGAAAAACTCTCTACCGCTTCCAGATGTCCAGTACATTGTTGAAACATAGATTACGTAGTAATAAAGAAGAGAAACATCGTCTTCGTCGTCGTTTTTGCTTATGACTTAATATCAATAAAGCAAATATAAATTGCATTACCGATTAATAATAATTTTTCACGCTAAAGAGATAATATCGTTAAAAATAAACGCTTGAAAAATTAATATTCAAAATATTTTATTATACACGTTTTATTATACAAAATAAATCTCATAATTAAAAAGTAATTGTAAAGTAGATGGAATAAAAAAAAAAAGAGAAAAGTGAATATTTATCTCGCGATAAATATATGAAATAAATGATAATTAATGTTTATTAACATAAATAATTTTATATACCATTTTATTTAAACCATTAAAACATAAATAAAACTGATACAATTAACTCATAATTATAAATCATATACCAAATTTATCATTATCGCTATTATTTATAAGATATTATATATTTGCAAAAAAATTGTATTTAATATTAATTAGAATAAAAAATCGTATAAAAATTATATCAACATTATTGTATTGATTATAAAATTTTACCAAATCGAATAAAATAATTTTATCGATAACAAAAATAACAAAAAAAATATAATTATCATATATTCGATAGAGTGAATATTTTTTCTTTTTAAATTTAATATTATTTAACAATATATGAATAAATGAATAACGATTGACGATTATATTACGGTTAATGATTATATTATTTCTTAAGGGGTCGCCGCGGTATCGATTAAATTTTTCGCATCTAGTAAAATCTCGCGAGATCGTCTCTCTTTTATAAGCATTGCGTTGGTGGCTTACGGAATGAGATTTCAATATGGCAGCCGTCGTGATATCTGCACAAGTCGGTATCGCGGAAATGTTTTGAAGTCGTTGAGTAATCGCGACAACCGGTTGACGTACAACGCATAGGTTAGTAAGACGAAATGACGTTACGTTTTTGTATTAGCTTCTCTGATTGAATCGATCAGTTTGTGTCAGGAAACCGGGTTTTCGTGAAAATTATTTTCCTCATCACGGTTGAGCCGCTAAAGTATATAGTTGAAACCGCAGTATTGTTCGAATGCAGACATAGGTTACCTTGATTTTTCATTCTTAAATCATACTCAAAAGCGTATCACGTTAAATGAGAATCCGACGCTCGTTTCGTTCAATCGACCAATGTATATGCATGTGACATCACGTATGTTTTGCGATTGTATGTATGCTTGATGTGTGTACGTTTTTCTCAGCTAGGCTATATACGTGTGCGTGTACGTGTCAGGTGTGTGGATGCTGTATCGATGCGTGTATATTCATAAAATGTTTAGAATCGTCGTTTATCTTTTATTTTCGAACGGAACATTGTTCGAGTGTCGCGCGTGTTCAAACGTCAAGAAAGAAGAAGACACGTCGTCGTGTATGTTTTTGACACATCTCGCCATGCCGAATGAACAGCATGGTTCTTCGGCCCGCTACATACCGAACAATACATTTGGGAACGGCGTTTGGTAAGTTGATGTATTTCTTCTTTACGATTCTTTTATTTATCTGACTAATTAATTCGATCGTCACAATTTTCAATGATAAATATTTTTCCCGTTACTTTATCATTTCAATATCATTTAAAAGTGTTCCACTTATATTTTGAATATCAATGCCGCGCAAATTTTCGTTTATTTTATTCGCAGATGAACGTGTCATTCTAATTACGTTATAGATTAGCTAATTATGTAAATGCCTGTTGCTGTAAATACATACAGTTATGCTTATCATTTTGGCTATTATATACTAATAATTATTTCCGGTTGTTCTTGATATTCGAGATACACATATGAGAAGTCGAAAGAACATGATTCATTAATTCCTGCTTAGTTTGCATTTTTCTTCTAAATGCATTTTGTTTCCTATTTTATTTGAAATTTTTTTCATTTTGTACGCACTCGATATTCCATATAACCGATAACTATTGATTTTATATAAAATAGATAAGATTGTTTATTTAAATATATCGATCAGGTTATTTATCGTGCGTTAATAAATTGTTACGAGGAAATAAACTTTATTATATACTATATTATATAGATATTAGACATCTAATTTGTTTTCGATTAATATTTACATTCAATTTAATTAATACGTATTTAAACGAGTATCATGTTATAACAATAACACCGTTTAACACGTTTAAATTTTTATCACGATTCATGAATTTCACGAATAAAAAAATATTTAGCTTTTATTTAATCATTTGAATAGTTCTTCTCGATGGAAAAACGTTTTTGAAGTTTAGAACAGAATTTTCGATAGTTATTTATAAATAAAAAAGTTATATTTTTCGTAGTACATGAAAATACAATTACGATTGATTTTATATTTATCACTAGAATTGTTAAGTCCAAAGTATATATTTTGAAAATACCTATTTTCCGTTTTTTGATCCTAATATATATTATAATTCTTTAAATTTATATCGAATAATTGTAAAATTCTCGAGAATAGATAGTTTCTGATTTGAATACGTTCTCTTCGAATTCGTAAGGAACCGTAGAAATGTAACGGTACTTTGTAAAATACTTTGACATCCAAAATCATTCAAAATACTGAACTCTCGTTTTAATTGGCCCATCTGCAAACCAATCGAATCATCCGATTCACCGTATGAGATATATCGTTGCATAGCTAGATACAATGACGGCAGATGGGTAGAATATTTTTCAACTCGTGTGAATTATTATCGCTATAATTGTCGAAAAATGATACACCATATCTCTATTATGTTTCTAGATGCTTACAGTAGCAGATTGACGATATCGGTTCGTAGAACTAGCGACTGTGAGCATTGCCGAGTGCGCTTGGGAAAACATCAATTGTAATCGGATCATTTTAAATGTTCGACTATAATAACAAGATAACAAGATAATATTTAATCGAATAAAGAAAACGATCAAAGTTAAAAAAAAAAATTGATAGGTTGATTCTATTCATTGAATAATTTTAAAAAATTTCTAAAAAGCAATCTTGGCACAAAAAAAAAAAAATCACTTTTCAAACAAATATAATTTTTTCGCGATATATTTATACGATCGCGCAAATAATATTAGAAATTGAATTTCAAATATAATAAAAATCCACATGACTCGGATAAAACATTTCGAGATGAGACGATTGATGCGTAGGCGTATACGTCGTGTACTTCTTTTCTGTCCAAATTTATTTATCCGTTGTTCGTCGTCCGGAAAGGGAACAGAATATACGAAAATGAATATATACGCGTTATATCCATTCTCATATAAAATATCATAAAACGATTATAAAAGATTGTTCGAACGGATCGGGAAGAAAATAATAATAATTGACGGAAGGAAACAATGAACGATCAATTTTAAAGATTAATCGATATATATATATATATTTTTAACAGAATTTTATCGAGATTGGAAATTGTAATTATTCGATGTTAAAATTTCGAAAAGATGCATTAGAATAGCCACAGAAACGAAGAATTTCTTCGATCTATAAATAACAATTTATTGCGATTGCACTGTCTTTAGCGTGTCTAGACCTGTATCTAAAAGAGGAAGCATGTGTTGTATGCTGTTCTAAGAAGGGAGAATATTCAATAAATTTGGATCTCTTTGTATGCTAATTTTGCGAATCGAATATTAAGCATTTATTATTACATCCACAATAAATATTTCAAAGTCACTTTATACTGTTTATTAATTTCATGTGTCTATATTATTCTATTCTATACTATATATAAATATATACATATATATATATATATGTATGTATGTACTTTTCTATATTGAAAATATTTGACGTATTTATTCTAATTTAACGAAACGATATTAAAATAATATTATAATTTTCGATCAAAAAAAAAAAGAAAAAAAAACTAGTAGAAATAAATAAGAGCGTGACCTAATCCAACCTAACCTAACCGAGGACAACGAAATAGTCGAAATAAGCGTTTAGCGAGAACTGTTGACAAGAAGGCTAGTAATTAACAGGAAAGCTTTTCAAGGATCGCTCCTCTAGATCTGACGCATTTTAAAAGCGCAAGGAATGAAAAGATGGTAACGAGCCAAGTGACGATATATCGTACGATTACTAGTTACACAATCCCCTCGAAATCTATGGATCAAACATCTTTGCACTATTTCGCACTGCACCCTTATCTTTATATCCTTGTTTTCATCGTTCTATCGTTTTAAAATTCAACATTTTTCATTTCATCCATATCTTTTTTTAAATATATATTATAATTCAAACATGCGCAAGTTATCTTTTTTTCTTTCCTTAAAAACTTTCCTAATTACCTTAATTTTCCCTCATTTTTCAATTTGATTTCAAAATTTATTAGTTTCAAATAGAGTTTCAATATTTTTCGAAAATTCAACTTAAAAAAAAAAAAAAATTTATGAACAATCATTTCATCAAAATTCAAAATCAATATACGTATATTTCAAGGATATTTCGAATAATTTGTCGCGATTGAAAAATTGATACGGAACGATCGATCATTCTTTATCATTTTATTTCCGTTAATTTTTGCAAAAAAAAAAAAAAAAAAAAAAGTGATATCTTGGTTAGAATAATATTAAACTTGGTGACGGAGTGAATGAATGAATCTAATCTAAAAATGTAGCATACAAAAAAAAAAGAAATATCAGAATACACTCTCTTCTGGGGAAGAAGAGAATCTATTCGTTCTCATTAATTAAAGAATCGTATAACTAACTCTCCAATTAAGAACGGATAATTTTAGGTGGTGTGCGCATCTAAAGAAAGTGTGCTGTGGTTTCACGTGAATACCACCGATATCCTCGACCCATAAAATCCCTATCTTATAATTTTGCTCAAAGGTACGGTCAAATTAGAAAATGTCGTAGAATTAAAGACGAGTAAAGGATATTTTTCTCATTTAGAATCCGTGTATTAATCTTCGCTCATTTGAGAAGAATCTCCAATATAAAATATTACGTTAACGTTTGTTCGTATCGATTGTAGCCACGATAAGTAGAAAATCAAAGCGATCTACGTATATCTATGTTTATAAAGGGGGAAAGATCGAAGATAGAAGAGAAAGAAGTAAGTTTGATTTCGAGTAACAGACGTATTATTACGATTATGGGGAGCTGTCGCATCCTCCAAACATATTCTGCACGTGTTACGTTAAAATAGGTAGCTTGCAATAAATTATTTTTATAATTATTTATATCTACCACCTTGACCTTTTTCTTCAATGGGAAAACGATATGGTGGAGGAAGACTGCTTTATCTCTTGTATTACAAGGCTGTTTATTGGGTAAACATGCAATGTATATGCGATCTTGCACGTATATCATCGTAAAATTTTCAAACACGTTCGTATAATATGATAAAAACTCATTCGTTTAATTAGAAAAGTAAATATATGTAGATTTAACAACGTATAGATCTTCCATTCCATATCTATCGAAATAGTTCGAAAGAGACGTAACACAGGGATAGAATCCGTGGCTTCAATCATCCACAATTTTAATTTTCATTTATTCAATTTATTTAACGAGTTTAAGGAATTTTCTTTAAGAAAATTAACGATACTAGAATCTCGAGTGGGATAGTTTTTTTTAATCGTTTTTATTTTCTGTGACACGAAATTTTTCTGTGAAAAATTGTTCGAGGAAATTGGATAATAATTTCGTGGATCGATCGAGCGGATGAATCGTGATATGATGGAATTTTATATTTATTCTTCTAAAAAAAATATTACGTTTTTAATCGCATGACGTAAAAGTAATGCGACGATAATAAAGAAACGCGATAATAAACACCGTAAATATTCCGGGGTGTGTCTAAACTCGTGCACGAAACTCTTTCGTCAACAATTCACAGGAGAATAATTATCTCTTCGAAGAGAGAATGAATATGAATTTCTTGAAAATTCCGGATAAATGATAGTTTAATTTGCAAAATGTATCGCTAAAAACATACGTACCGGTCTGTTTAAAAATAAATGTTCATCGAATGATCAATTTGATACAAATCGATATATTTCTATATTGTCGATGAATTTTGATTACTTTTATAACAACGAAAATCTAGGAACGTTATTTTCATGATCGATGAGTGAAAATCGGTAAAAGGTGAATTCAGGCTCGCAGGTGGAAAATGTAGAAACGGCAAATGATTATGCTTCACCTTGTACTTCTTCCGTGTATCTATATTCAGCCTATCCGGCCACTGTGTTCACCACTATTGATCCATTACAGCTATGTACAATACTGAAACCAACTTTTACACGAGGGTAAAACTAAACTTGGTCCTTTTTTTTTCTATTATTCTTCTCCTTGTTACGCTGCACTTGAAACTATGGAAGAACATCGTCGAATATTCTCATTTCCGCGAAGACGTAAAACCTTTTTTTCATCTATCAGAGAAAACGGTTCCAACATACGTACAGAAACTTGATATTTATCATTTTTCTTTTGTTGCCAATAAGAAAGATTAGGTTTAAATTTTAAATTGTACATAAATTGTTTTCTTTATAATCTAATATTTATTTTGTTTCTTATTTTCTTTCTTGAACGTGTTCATCTACGATATATTTTTCATTTCCATCGTAAGAATTGTATGATGCAAAACGTTACTTTCATCGGAAATTAATCATAGATAAATTTTCTTCCGATCGTATTAATCGATTATTTCGAATCGAGTGGTACAATAGGAAAAATTATCTAAAAATATTCGTTCGTTTAAAAATAATTTGCGAATAGATTAATTAATGATAATCAATGTCGAATCAAATGGTAGAAAATGATGAAAGAAATAATAGTGAAAAGGATATCGTTTCAAGCATAGGCAGATTTTAATTTGTCGGTTAAGATGTATTTTTCACATAGGTGGTCTGCCATTAGTCTGTACACTGACCATATTTTTCTACAAGGTAATGTATTAGCGTTAGGTTGGTCACAGTTACGCGACTGACTTCATGATTTCCGGCACACGCGATGACGCACAGAAACTGATTTGTAGTTCGGACGGTATACGCCACCGATCTGGCTGTTCGGACGATGTATATGTAATTTTAAACAGTATTCTTTAACTACACTTTGTACGAGACACTAAATCTAGTTAATGTTTATTTAAATAATACTTACTTATCTTATTTCGTTCTTCAAATCGATCACGATCGCTTATTTACAATTAGGTTAAATAAACTGATCTCTCTTCTGACTATTATCTGTCAAATTACCAATTATTTGTACGTATTCGAATAATTTATTAATTACTTTCTTATTTCTATCTTATTCTTGCTTTTTCTCTATTATTTGAAAAACGATACAAATTTTACGAATATTATTAATATTATTACTTTCACGTAGAAAAATATTTTATTGTAATTAATATTTATCGTATATTTTCTTATATTTCGACATATTTTTCATTTTTCTTATCGTTTCTTAACGTTAGAATTAATTCGAAATGAAATTAACAAATACTTTCTTAATTTTATCTTGTATATCTTGAGACAAATTGATCTTTTTTACGAGAAATATATAATCCTACTAATCGTGTATTACGTATATATTTTTTTATTAACATTTATTAAATCCATGGATTATTTAGACTTATGATCATTCAGATATTTCTTATACGTAAAAAGTATCTTAATTTTTTATTTCATATATATAAATATCGCAAAATAAGATGGACTTTGTTTTCTAATCTTGCTTATGGCTAATCAATAATAATTCGCAGGTTCATATATTTTGTATTTTTAAAACAATGAAAATATTTTTATTTCATATATTGATTATTGATATATCAATAATTATATATATCATATAATATAAATCATATGTATAAATGCATAATGATTAAAAAGACGATATCGAACGATCGAATCACTTTATCTTTTCAATTAATCCTTATCTTTTAAATTCCTTGAAAACTCGTCTGAATGTGAGAAACTCAAGCGAAACCTCATTTTTTCGATCTTTATACGTACATTTTTCGCATATTTATGAAAACTTGAAAAAAATTTTATTTTAAAAGGCCAAGATGCGATAAGTAATCGATTAAGATATTCTCCATTTTCGTATTATACAGCGCCATCATGACTCGAACAGCATTAGATGTTTATCAAATATCTAGGACAGTGGATAAAGTAGATAACTGTAATGCCGTTGCAAAGATGCGTTATATATTTATTTCCAATTGAAATTTTGATCGTTTCTAGATGGCGCCACTATTCCAAATTTAATATACAAGCATACACTTACGTTACATCACTACTTTTATTAAGATTCTCCTTTTATTAAGATACATGTAAGTATTTGCTATGTTTCTAAAAAATATCTCGAGAAAATATATCCAAATATTTCATTCATGACATTAATGAAAATTAATGTTTGTTAAATATTGTTTTATTTTTATTTCCAAGTGGAAAAAAGAAAAGAAAGAAGAGTAATATCAATGAAATTGTAGAAAAAGAAAGATGAACTTGCAATAATTATGATTTAGATATTCTTTGCAAGTTTTTTCATTCATTTCAGAATTAACTTATAAAAAATATTTTTCGAAAAATGATATTGATTGAGACAACGTTTTTCGTATTTGTGTTTTTTTAGTTTACTTTAACGTATACATATAAATGCAACGTAAATAAGTAGAAAATTGGCAAATACGACGCTGCAGATATAACTTTATTGATTCTGGAAAGCATTAGCTATCCAAAAAATGAAAATAAGAGCAAGAAGTTTCGAGACGTGTAAAATTTTGGCTGTACATATATCATTTTATTAATTGGAATTTTATTATCGGGAATAAAGGAAATACAATTATTCGTTTGATGCATAATGCGATTATTACAAATCAAATTGAATTAATCATTTTATTTTTCGCACTATTGAGATAAATTTCATTCTATACTTTATACTTTCCCATTTTTCTTTTTAAAAAGATTTATTTAAAAATTTCAGAATTTCGTTCCGTTTATTGACAGTCACAGTTTTTAATTAATCATAATATTTATTCGTACTGCGTAATACACGTCATGCGTAAATCATACAAATAAGTCATCACTTCATCATTGGAATAGAATATATAGAATAAAGTGATTAGTATGATGAGCAACATCTCTAAAATACTTATTCCTTAATAAGCTTCCAAATATCTATACAAATACACGTAAGTAAGTACATATCGGCACATAAGATATTTGAACAGGTTGATTAATAGTTGTTTAAAAAAAAAAATATTATAATATAAATTTAAAAGTAAATTTAAATCTATTTTATTATAAGATATAAAAAAGTATATATTTAATTTAATTAAAAATTAATCTCATATTTTCATTTTTCTTTTTAAATATAACTTAACACTTACCTTTAAATAAATTATTAGTTCTTTTATATTCCATAGGTACAGATCATTCCGTTCAAATATGATAAAATCCAAATCCACAGAAGTTTTAAACAATACTAGAATTTAAAATAAACAAAAGTTAATTCAAAATAAAAGTATTTTAAATGTTTACTAATATCATTTACTAATATCATTGGAATAAAATTCTAAATATCATTATGAATGTATTTTACTGCAAAAAGTTAATCCTTTTTAAATATATTTTACTGTATCTATTTTTATTATAAATATCTTTTAAATAAGAATTAAAATGAATTGAATAATTGAAATTGTATTCAATTGTCGAAATTCAAGTTTAAAATTAATTTTGTCAAATATAAGTTTTTTGAATATCTTATGCGGAAACATATAATTTGTTAAAAATATATACTTAATAATAGAATTTTTGAAATATGAATTGAAAAGATGTGACAAAAACATTTAAATTTCATACGAAATCGAAAATATTTTAACAAATATCAATAATTTATAAAATTATCAAAAAGGAAAGAATTTTATTCCTTAGATGATATATTCTGTAAATAAATTTCTGTAAATCATTTCTTCAAGCGATAAAAATTAAAAGCATAGTTATGACATATTATAGAAAAAAGATGATGTTTAAAATTTAAACGAATCATCTTTTTTTTTAAATGTATATTTAATAATAATTTAAATAAATAAATATTTTTAAATAAATATTTAATAAAAATATAATATATTTTTTAAATATATAAGTTATAGAAATATAAATATAATAGAAATGTGAGGAACTATTAATTAGAAATTGATAGATCGATAAAGAAAAATATACGGTACATTGAAGAGTTGATCCTTGATTGCTTGGTTTTCATCGCGCTGCCCGCATTGCGTCGGACTGCCCTCACGCCGGCGCTTTGCACCCCTGTGCTTTTCGTCCTTCTCTTCATTCCTCTTCGCCCCTCCCTCTTCCCTGTCTTTCCCCATCTTTTTCCTCGACAACGCCCCTTCCACCACGATCTCTACGCAACCAAGAAGATGTTCGTTAAGCGTTTCGTCCCTGCACCTACTTTCATATCCCAATTCCCATATTACTACATCTATTTCTTTTTTCCTTTCCATTTTTTATATTTAATATCACTTACACGTATATACTCTTTTAATATCATAGAAATTTTTATCATCGATTAAGAGTTTCGTCAATATTAAAACGCATCGACTTAATTAAAAATATAAAAAGGGGGGATCATCATTAGACGTGATTTCATCTTTTTCGAGATTCTAAACGATTACGATGTTTGATCATTTTTTTCACTCGTTCGATGACTATGTTATATTATTAATTTCAAAGCGTATTTGTGATACGATTTTATTTATGTATTTCGAAATTTGAGTAAAAAATAACGAAACGTTATTTTACGATAGATATACTTGATTAATCTTTTCACAACAATAAGTGTTTACTTCTATTTTACTTCACGGTCGAACACTCGAGATTGTTCGGTAAGCGGTTGAATGGAAAATTTGCAAAGTAAGCCAATTCGAAGTACCCTTCAAGATATCATTTCCAATCAATGAAAATAGTTTGTCATGAAATTTAATTATTATATAAACGCTAATAATTAAATTTACAATTTTACACATATTATCTAGTGATAAAATGACATTTTTCTCCTAACGTTAAATATAATTGAAAAGAAAAGGCGATTAAAAGGTTGTTTTTTTTATATTATTTATCACATATATCGTACATGTATTGGTTATGAGAAAGAGGATAATTATTACTAGATAGAGATATTTTCTATCTTCTATCTTCCGTGAATTCTATTTTTTAACAACAAATAACAAATTCCATATCAATTATCGATAAAAAGACGATTATTCGATATAGCGTTTCAAACGATTAAATTTACGCGCACAATCGCGATTTCATTAAATGCGCATGCGCCGATAACAGGCTGCCCGCGTGGTATAAATAGCGGTGCACTAGCGCAACCCGGAGCATTCGTATCCCGCTCTTAGGTTCGTATCAGGGGTTCGACATTAGCCGGAAATCGCTTAACAGTTACGCTATATTCGTACATAAAATTCGTTTCAAGTTTTCTCATTGATTTAACCAAGGATCGATCCTATCCTAGCCACATGCAACCAAGACTTGAAATTCACTCTTGACATTTTCACTCTATTTCCATTTAACGACGAAACAGAATTCCACTAAACGTATATCTAAATAAAATGGTCGAAACGTACAGTCTATAATCGTATCATCTTATCGTTGTATCACTCGTTTCTAACAACATTCATTATATTATTGTCATTACGTATTTGTAATTTTTTATACTTTTTTTTTTCGATTACTCGTAGTAATAAAAAATAAAATAGAATTTACATATTTGTATCATTTATCGATAAAAAAGACTCACTACCCTGCCTGTTGAGGCAACGATTCGTTATACGAGTATCTAAATGTTAACGAAAAATATTCTCTCATATGGTGAAATCATTGATAAATTTTCGTAGAACTAGTTTCGAAGTTTAAACGAAAAAAGTTTGAACGAGTTACGTGAAGATCGCTCAGAGAGAAAGAACTGTTTCGGATTGGTCGTTTCAACGAGAGAACGTTTCAACAATAGGCAACTAACTGGCAAGTACCGACACCGGGATATCGATTTTCTCGAGTAAAAAGATCGAGTAATCGAATGGAAGCGGAATCGAAACGAGTCGCGTAAACGAAACACGGGATGCGAAAAATTCGCAGAGTCGTTAATAGGTCAGTAGCGTGACCTTCAAACGTTTCACGTTCGGTGAGTGATCCATAAAAACGAAGGCTCGGGTGTAACGGTTTTATATTTCACATTCGAGCGAATGTTTTTGTCTTGTTTTTTCGCCGATCGATATAATTTTTAATTACTCTACGAAATTGTCGCGAAAATCGTGAGAAAAGTACTGGAATCTACCGCTGGACTTATCGATAAGAGTTTTTACCAGGATTATGCTTTAGTCGAGAATAGCACAATAGTGGAAGCCGGTTAGCGGCGGATATGTTTGTAAGAAGCGAACGTGATCCTCTTAGCGGCGAGTATAGGATTATGACAATTCTTCGCGATATCGAGAATCGGAGGCAATTTTTCGAATCTACTCTCTTAAATTCTAATCGATCCATACTCGAACAATTAAACGCGATACATACGATACGCGTTTCATACGAGATGGCGTGTAAGCTGTACCTTACACTATCGCGAAGAATTAAGGGAAAAGAGGAACAGAACCGTACGAGTGAATAGCGTTACTGTGTTGTAAATTTTTTACAACGAAAAAGCGTGTTAATCCGTGAAGCATCAGACGAAACGAAATGCTTCGTTTCGCTTTTGTCAAATAAAAAATATATCGTGGTATACACGTTCAAAATCGCAACTACTTATATATATATATATATATATATATATATGTATGCTTTTAAAATTTTTTCATGCCACACTGCAGTCGCACGGTATGTTTCCAACGTGTACGTATCGAGTAAAGTTAGTTTAACAAAAATTGATCGAAAACATTGAACGAGAAAATGGATTGGAACGAAAGTATTTTATTCGAAAATTTAATTTAATCGAAAAAAAGATACCACGTTAAAATCGTTCTATCGTCACGATATATCTTTCATTTGACGAATAATAATACGTAACGGACGTTTTTCGCTTCATCGATAATTCGCCATGATTTTTTTTTTTCAATTTCAGGCATATGGTGCTACGACATTTGCAGTATGAACGTAAAGTATCGAACAAGGTAAGTGGTATTTAAAATATTCTTAAATTAGAAAAATTTACAGTTACATCATACGTAACACGAATTATTATTTCTTTAAAATCGATTTTAAAGAAATAATAATTTTTAAGAAAGAGAAAGTAATCGAGAAAATATTTATTTATTTTTTTTTTAAAACGACTTTCGAAATTCGAAATCTCGTAGAATCTTGGATTTAAAATAAGCGTACGCGAAGCGTTAGAAAGAAAGCTCGCGTCTCTCGCGTTCATGGTAGACGTTTGGGAGCCGGGTGCGAGGTCAAGCAGCGCAATTTTTCGATTAATCGCTCTCACCGATCTAATTTATAGGTCCTTAGTAGTTACCTTGGTAGCAAGTACGTCATAACTTGGCTACGTGTAGACACGTCGTTGAGACGTAAAAGGATATTGATTTCTTAAGTCTTCGTAACCGAACCGCACCGAAATCCAAACGTTACAATAAATTAAATTCTCGTCTCTCGTTCGCGCGTACGCCATCGCGTATCCCGCCATTTCGAATAACGTTTAACGCGCGTATAAATTACGGATAGAATTGAAGAAACGAAACGAAAAAGGTACGCGGGATACGAATCGGTATAAAATCGGTTTATTCGAAAAATAAATTTAAAATAAATTCTCGTCGCTTTAGAAAAAATTGGAGGAAAGTTTTCATAGCACGGATGATAGCTACGTTCAACGATTAACATTCACCGTGAACGCATCCATTATACCCTCTTCTCCTAGATTCCGCGCCATTAGAAGGCATACAGGATAACGACGAAATTGGTGCGGTGCGCACCGCTAGATCGCAGGATAGTTAGCGCACGATTATTATTATTATTATTCAGTCTCGTTTGGCCTCGATTCGCGCGCATCGTGAAACGAGAGACTCGCGAAAAAAGCGACGATTGAAGCGGGCGAGAGTGGGGGAAGGAGGGGGGATATTCGAATGGTTTCGCTCTTACTATTCCCGCGTAATACACGCGTAAATACGCGAGAAGTGACGTAAAAGTTGGGTAAAAATACGCGTTGTACAGAACAGCGTGGAGGGAGGAGGAGTCATCAAGTTTGCCATCTCGTTTCGCCCCGTTTTTTGCCATTGTATTCGCGTCACTTTCCTCGACTTTTCAGAAGGAAACGCTCATTGTTGTCCGTGCTTTTTCTCCTAACCTTTGTGGAGGGCGGCCGGTCCGCACAAGCGTCCTACCACTGCTCCCTATATCTATAATAATACGCGCAATCTTTCCGTTCCGTCTTCTCCTTTTATATCCTGTCACCTTTGCCCACGTCCCCTCCCTCTACCCTTCCTTTTTAGCCTCGCTACACGTTCATCCTGTAAACCATCGAGAGAGCAGAGAAGTAGAGATAGAGGAGTGAGCGAGGTCTCCAGGTGGGCGGCGGAGATCGATAGAACCGCGACCCAGCTTTACCCGACCAACCTGGGGAACTCGCTGCTACTGCTGCTACTATTACTACTACTACTACTAGTAGTAGTAATAGTAGTAGTAGTAGTAGTACTATTACTACTACCACTGTACCAGTGGTACCACTGTACAGTGCTAATTACTATTGCTAGTTTTTCCTTCTCTCCGTCCACACTCGTAACAAGCTTGCATTACAAAAAGTAATCACGCGTTTCTTACGCTACACATCTAACCATTCTTCCGTTTTCCTCTACATTAGGCCCTATTGTTCCCCACTTAACCAATTGTCATCCTCTTTTATCACGGATACCAGTTTCTTTCTGTCTCTTTGTTCGCTGCTTGCGCGGCGTCCATTTCTTTATCGTTCGATCCTTTCGTTTTTCGACTTTATCTTTCGTGGAACGAAAAGGGAGGAAATTGTTTTCTGGATAAAGAATCGCAAAATTCAGTCAGAATTCGAAGATTCAACTTAAAATTGTATTTTAAAATAATATACCGAGAAGTTGAAGGAAAGAAAAGAATAAAGAAACGACAACTTGTATTCTACTTTCGAAACTTTGTTAAAATATTTATTTACTGCTGCGGGCAATTGTAATGCTGTTTCAAAATATTTTTCAAAATATCAAAAGAGACGTTGATATTTTTATTAGAATAAAAATATTTCCATCATTTTCGTTAATTATTTCTTTCTCTCGATTAAAAAGCTCCTATCGATTCGAAGCGATCGATAAATTTTCCTTTAAAAACTTTCTTTTCCATATATTCATATATTATTATAATATTTATATGAATATAAATATTTATATATTTGTTTCGTTTTTATTCGTTCAAATTCGATCAAGAATCTACAGCATTAATTTAACCACGCATCGATTCGATTCCCCGTTTCTCATTTTCCTAAGCGACTTACTTACCTACACGTAATTAAATTACGTGTAAAAAAAAAAAAGAAAATGAAAGCAGTTTTTCATCTTCTCGTTATATCTCGTCGTCTCGTATTCGACGATACGATTACGCACGCTAAGGGACGATAAAATCGAACCAACATTTTGAAAGAAATTTTCGAAATCGGTAAAACGCGCGCGATATATTACGCGCAAATTTACGGTCGTTGCGAATTCACATTGGCATCGGGATACGCGAAAGCGTGTATTAACGTTTTACGTAGAAACTGTAGTAACGTGGTTGGTTGTAAAAATCGATAATCCTGGGTTTCGAGCCGTGTCGCGTGAGCTACACTCGTTGCACTATTACTATCATCAATCTCTCTCTTTTTTTTCTCAATCCTTCTTTCTCTCGCTCAACTTTTTTTTGTCCATCGTCTAAGGCTAAACTGGACGACGTTAAACCTTCCTTTTTTAGAACGTCGAATCGTCGAATCCGACAAACAATACGATTTATAAAACCAATTATCAAAAAGAAAGTAAGACGTCCGTCTCGTCTAAAGTAATAAGAAGAAATTAATTTACCAGAGCGTCGCTGCTACAAACTTTATTTAATCGGCCAATATCCATTACTCTCTATTCGTTGCTTCACTTTATTCCTACGCTACTTTCCCTCCCGCCAATCTCATTTTTCACCGCGACACAAATTTATTTTATTCTCGAACGCGATTTATCGCGTCCTTCATTTTCACCAATTATCAGACCGAAATTAATTCGGATGAAAAACTAGGCGGGGAGCAACGACAAGTCTTCGAACTTCATTATTCGAAACGTTACGATTTACGGTAATACGAAAGACACTCGATGACACCATCCAGTCGGAAGGGAGTAGGAGAGAGATAGAGAAAGACAGAGAGAAAGGTCGCGAAATGAAAATTAGACGAAAAATAATCTAGAAACCGATATTTTGCCGATTCGTATTCGCGTTCCCGATAGAGAAACGTTCTTCATCGTTTCGTTAAATTGCTTAAAATATCGAAAGCAGCTCGAAAATAGCATTTCGTACGAGAAAGATCGACGTATACTTGGACTATTAAGAAGTTAAAAAGTTCGACTTTAACGAGTATTTTTCGACGACCACATTTCTCTTCGTAGAAAAAAGTAAATGACATCATTTACGGGTCGTTCACAACTGACTCGAAAGAATTTTGATCTCTCTCTCTCTCTCTCTCTCTTTCTCGCTTCTTTCGAGCGAAATAATCACGTTGATGCTCTTATTTTCGTTATTTTCGGATCGAGAACGAAATGAAATCGACTAATAGATCGATATATCGCGCAAATCTCTTTTCTTTCCCGATTACGGAAAACACGCGATTACGGAACGTTTGTTGTTAAGTTTGATTTAATCACGTGTAATTTTTATCGTTATCGAAGATATTTAGATCGAATCGAAACCTAATTTACGTTTAATTTACGCTAATTTAAATTGTATAATCGCTGCTACTCGAGACGACGCGAGCCAAACGAGCGAGAAAAGCGTATTTCGGTGAGATGCATAAATTTATTAATGTTGTTCGCGTGTTTCGACCGGTAAATGGAAATTGCGCATTGCGTCTTTCGTAAGAAAAATGAAATTTCACCGATCGACCGATCTATCGATCGATCGATCCCAAAAATTCGACGAACGAGTTCTTTTTCGCGATCATTGCCAAGTTTTGGCAAACCATACGGCGAATACCCCTCGATTCGCCGATTATAAATCGAGAATCTAAGATTTATTGCGTTTTATCTTTTTCGTCATTCCCATGAATCGTGTGCGATGTAAAATAAAAAACTATCGATTTTATCTCGTTCGTTCCACTTTCACGGCCTTGTTTGAAAACAAATAATTTTAAATAATTTACAACGTACGAACTCTAGTTCTCGTATAAAACGGATATACGCTCGGTACTCGTATTTTACAACGTTGAATGATATCTTATCATCGAAGCGTAGACGACGAATCGGAAGACAAATCGAAACGTTAAAAACGAATTTATCTTCGATCGTTGCTACGAGTGATGAATCTCGAAAGAAGGGCAAAGAAAGGAAGCTTCGAATAGAATAGATTCGAATAAATTTATCGACCACTAAAAAGTTTTCTTAAAAATAAACAGAAAGAAAGAGAGAAACGGAGGATAGTCGAGGATCCTCGTACGCATAAACGACTAACATTGGACGGTGCGGCGTAGCACGCGAAGATTTCACCAGTAGTGCCCTTTGAAATGGCGAGGGTCGGAACGGACATTATCCAACTCGCCGATCTTAATTTCTTCTTACGACCATCGCGTCAAGGCTTCCACCAACGGTTCTACGTATATATTTATTTTCCAATTTTGCACGACACGCGATTCAAACTCGCCTTTTTACCTCTCTATAAACACGCGAAAATAACCGTACATCGAGGATAATACCTCGTACCGTACTTTTTATTTTTATCGATCTTGCGATCTATCCTTTTCAACGAATAACTTTCCAACGACGAATTAAATAATTTCCATCCGATGCTACCCGTAAAAGTAAAGAGTATTTTAAACAACACTATTTTTAACAACTGGTCCACGGGAATGTTATTGCGCGCGCGATGAAAAAGTGCAAATGCAAAATCAACAAAGTCGATAACTTCGTGCCGCGATCGTAACGCGTTCTTTCCGTCTTATCTAATCGAGCTAATCTTTAATTATTACGCGTTTATATTTTTCCACCGATAAATTTTTCCGATGAAAAATCTGCTCGTAAATGAATAACGAAATTCGGATAATTACGAAATTATCGAACGGATTGCTTTTAAAACCGCGATCACGCACGATCTTCTTCTCCTCTTTTTTTCGAAGAGAATACAAACGAGAGCGAAACAACGGCGACCCTGTCCCTCCTGTCGATTTCAGTATCCATGACCCGATTACTTCACGCGTATCGATGTTACCTACCTCTAGCTTTTCGACGAGCAACGAATCGTTGATCGTTGATCGTTTTATCGTACTCCCTTCCTCCTTTCGATTTTCGCTCCCAGATAGAGATATACAGATATACTTACGCTTCTCGGAGATGATTTTTCTCGAAACTATCTTTCGTCCATCTACCCTTTCCCCCCCTCCTCCTCGTTTCGTCGATCGCTGCTACTCTACGGATACCAAAATCTTTGTCGAAATCTTTGCTAAATAAGACGCAGGAATATCGTAATACGATATATATTTATTTTAACCAGAAACGATTATTATTATTCGATGTAATAGAATTCTCTGTAATAGAATCGAGTGAACGTTGATCACATCGTTACGATTAAGCGAAACTCGAAATAATAATTATATATAATTATTATTATTATTATTTTTTCTCAAGAAAAAGCGTAGTATTTTATTCGACTCGTTCGAGCATAGTCTCGTCCGATTGGTGAACGTAACAATTTTCATCGATGAGTTTGCTTATTATTTTCCCGCCAAGAGATGTTAGAACGGTGACAGCTCGTAATAGTGCGATACGCGTGTAGAGAAAAGAGGGGAAAGGAAGAAAAAAGAATATATCTATATATATATATATATTATATATACTTACTTACTTACTTACTTACTTACTTACGTATA